>NC_061484.1:26637971-26686439 GCF_022539355.2 Hippoglossus stenolepis
TAAAATAAACACAATTCCCATCTCATCCCAACGGGTCCTGACGAATTCACTGTTAAATCCTGGAAAAAGACCTAAAGAGGTAACAAGAGTGTAACAGTCTATTAAATATTCGATGCACATACAGTCGATGGTCTATACGTCTTCCCACTTTCCAGATATGAATCTAAAATATCTTGGGATCTACTTTGTTTCAAATAACAACACATGACTTTGACTGATCCTCTACATTTTTAATTATGATGTTGTATATGCTGTATCTATGGTGAAGTATGGGTCACATGAAGTATATAACACCTCCTCATGCAGCTAACTGCTAACTGTCTTCTTCATACGACTCCACCCCCCCTCCTCCCCAACATGCATCCTCTAAAGTGTCCATCACACCTCACCATGTTAGAAGACAGCTGAGGAAACTCCTCTCAGGCAAGGCTCCGGGCCCCGATGGTGTCAGCCCCAAGGTGCTCAAAGCCTGTGCCCCCCAGCTCTGTGGAGTGCTTCACCGTGTCTTCAACATGAGCCTGAGTCTTCAGAGGGTCCCTGTGCTGTGGAAGACGTCCTGCCTCATTCCTGTGCCGGAGACGCCGTGTCCCAGTGGCTCCAAGGACTACAGGCCGGTGGCACTGACATCCCACATCATGAAGACCCTGGAGAGACTCGTCCTCGAGCAAGCTCAGGCCCATGGTCAGGCCACACTTGGATCCCCTCCAGTTCGCCTATCAGCCCCGGCTTGGAGTTGAGGACGCCATCGTCTACCTGCTGAATCGAGTCCACGACCACCTGGACAAGCCGGTCAGCACTGTGAGGGCCATGTTTTTTGACTTCTCCAGTGCTTTCAACACCATCAGGCCAGATCTACTGGGCGAGAAACTCACAGCGATGCAGGTGGATGCCCCCGTTCTGGACAATGTCTCCCACCTTCTCCATGACGTGCTGGTCAAACACAGGAGCACGTTCAGTGCAAGACTGAGACCACCAAGATGCACCACAGAGCGCCACAGGAAGTCATTCCTGCCTGTGGCCATCAAACTACACAACTGTGTGTCAAATACTCTGAGTCAACTGACTGGACTCATTTCAATGCCAGCAATATCTGACGTATCCATGCTTATAATAAAAACTCAATCAATAAAATATTTCTGATTCTGATTCTGATAAGGAAACCAGAAACAGCAACCGGATGAAGCCAGATACACATAAAACATTTTAAGTGTAAACCCCAATGGTCATTATGTTCACCAGAAAGCTGCTGGAGTTCAGATTGCTGTGCATGGAGACACTATTAGGAAAACCCCATGACCCAAAAGTAAACTGACAGAAACCCTCTCATCACAAACAAAATATGAGATTTCAACTCTACGAGAACATTTGATCATTTTGTTTCACAGCACAAAACTCTTTCTCGTTTATTTATTCAAAAGAATTCTGCATCTTCTGGCCCTCAACAGTCTGACAGACAAACTCTTACAAAGATGTAATCACCAGATCCAACCTGAGGTAAAAGTTCATATTTTAGTTATTCATTTTCTAGATTGTGCAAAATATAGTGACGCTACATTTCACTAGCATTCGTATAAAGCAACTGATTTACCCTGGCCTCAAGGGCAAACCACCTTTACTCAAACGAAGTGTGTTGTTGTCGTTGTTATTCTAACCGATTGATTTCGAAATTGGCATTTCTGTTGCAATAGTTCTGGTGGCAACGTTTTGTTCTCTTATTCAAAAGTAAAAAACAGAGCAAGTTCTCAGGATGGCTTTCAGAGATAACAGCTGTAAGTGTAACCAGAACGCGTCACGATTATCTCAAATCTTTCTTTTGTCTGTGGGAACACCAGCTCTTTTTGAAAATGTTCCTTGGAGACTAATACATGATCCTCACTATAAGTATTTTTATTCTACATGCTCTGTGTTTCAGTTTGAAGTTAGAAGGACACTCAGTACATTTCTTATCTAAACCAGGGTCCAACAGCTTAACTCCTTAAATTCAATCACAACCAACTAAACAAGATCATAAACAACATAATCTATTTCGCAAGAAGAATCGCAGGTTGGTGAAAATAAAACCGAATCAAGATCCGTGCAGTATTCCCTGGGTAATAGGTCAAAATATGTATAAAAATATGACCAACCCTGCAGATGTATAATATGTATATAAGACGCTCAATTTTGATGAAATATATAAATTAAAATAATTCCTAGGTCTGCCCCTTTGTCCAGATCCACGCTAAAATCGAATGGGTTCTTTCTTGGCCCATGTCCCATCCTTCCACTTAGTTTCATTAGTTTAACGTAATCCTGCTGACAAACAACCAACCAATGAACTAGAATAGCACTTAGAGAGCACATACCTCTGCCAAGGCTCAAGATGTCCAGACATTCTCCAGAGTTCATGTCTCACAACGGCTCGACCATCATAGATATTAGTCCCCTAAACATGAACAAACACAATCTACTTAGAGGGAGTAATAAAGGACCCAATCTTGATATTTTCAGGCCAACTCGTAGTGGTTTCGGTCACACTCCTTGTCGGAGTATTGGTATCTTGAGGCTGCAGAAAACCATGGCACGGTTGACCAATCAAAACCTGGTCTGAGGTAAATTGTAAAGCCTTCCACATTTTATATTTAGGGTGCATTAGTAAGATAGCAAAACGTGTTGGTTGTCTACCGGTGCAACCTAAGCCAGGATAAGTGGATGACAATGGACGGACCGAAGGCTCAGCTTTAGTTTGAATCCGTTTCCATCACAGAAAAAACTTTAGGGATTCATAAGTAATTGAACAGATACATGTAAAGTCAAACAATTCTCACATTAAATTTTTGTCAGGGTATAATCCTCCTTATTAACACATGAGACTGTGGACCTGTGTATAGAATTGACCTGTAAAGACACTTCTCTTTCTTACTTCTCTGGTGACTGGGTGTTTCTCTTTGGTCGTCCTTCAACGGAAATCTCTTTCTACAATCTGCAAGTCACAATAACGGTCAAAACAGTACAAGGTGTGGCTGTTAAGATAAACTGGAAGTACAATATCTGTCAAGATGCTAAATATGGATCATTAGTAAGCAAATCAATATCAGATATCAGATTATATATGACAAAGGTAACAGTCTCTAATCAAAGGTGGGCGTCCCACCACCCCAGGTGACCGCTATGAGTGTGAATCTGGAAAGCTGTGTTCATTTCCAAGTCCATGCTGAAACTAGACCTCTCGCCTCAGAGACGTCCACCGTCCTCTCCTGCTCCTCCAGGTCCTGTGACATGGCTGCTTCAGCCCTGACTGTCTCACTTGGGACGACTGTGCTCTTGGCGATCAGGAAACTCCTGTAGGTGAAAGCCTCTGCTTCATACATTTCTACCGTGTGTGTGTGTTGTTATTGGAGTCCTCGCTCATAGCGGGACAATCTAGATTACTTAGCATTAGCATGCTAATTGGTGTGTTGTATATGTGTGTGTACAGGGACAGGCACTTCAGCCACAAGAGTTAAAGTTAGTCTTTAAAATAGGAACTCATTCCTGCCTGTGGCCATCAAACTACACAACTCCTCCCTCTGAGTGTCCGACCCGACTGAGTGTCAGATACTCTGAGTCAACTGACTGGACTCATTTCAATACCAGCAATATCTGACGTATCCATGCTTATAATAAAACTCAATCAATAAAATATTTCTGATTCTGATAAGGAAACCAGAAACACCAACCGGATGAAGCCAGATACACATAAAACATTTTTAGTGTAAACCCCAATGGTCATTATGTTCACCAGAAAGCTGCTGGAGTTCAGATTACTGTGCATGGAGACACTATTAGGAAAACCCCATGACCCAAAAGTAAACTGACAGAAACCCTCTCATCACAAACAAAATATGAGATTTCAACTCTACGAGAACATTTGATCATTTTGTTTCACAGCACAAAACTCTTTCTCGTTTATTTATTCAGAAGAATTCTGCATCTTCTGGCCCTCAACAGTCTGACAGACAAACTCTTACAAAGATGTAATCACCAGATCCAACCTGAGGTAAAAGTTCATATTTTAGTTATTCATTTTCTAGATTGTGCAAAATACAGTGACGCTGCATTTCACTAGCATTCGTATAAGGCAACTGATTTACCCTGGCCCTCAAGGGCAAACCACACTTTACTCAAACGAAGTGTGTTGTAGTCGTTGTTATTCTAACCGATTGATTTCGAAATTGGCATTTCTGTTGCAATAGTTCTGGTGGCAACGTTTTGTTCTCTTATTCAAAAGTTAAAAACAGAGCAAGTTGTCAGGATGGCTTTCAGAGATAACAGCTGTAAGTGTAACCAGAACAGGTCACGATTATCTCAAATCTTTATTTTGTCTGTGGGAACACCAGCTCTTTATGAAAATGTTCCTTGTAGACTAATACATGATCCACACTATAAGTATTTTTATTCTACATGCTCTGTGTTTCAGTTTGAAGTTAGAAGGACACTCAGTACATTTCTGACCTAAACCAGGGTCCAACAGCTTAACTCCTTAAATTCAATCACAACCAACTAAACAAGATCATAAACAACATAATATATTTCGCAAAAGAATCGCAGGTTGGTGAAAATAAAACCGAATCAAGATCCGTGCAGTATTCCCTGGGTAATAGGTCAAAATATGTATAAAAATATGACCAACCCTGCAGATGTAAAATATGTATATAGGACGCTCAATTTTGATGAAATATATAAATTAAAATAATTCCTAGGTCTGCCCCTTTGTCCAGATCCACGCTAAAATCGAATGGGTTCTTTCTTGGCCCATGTCCCATCCTTCCACTTAGTTTCATTAGTTTAACGTAATCCTGCTGACAAACAACTAACCAATAAACTAGAATAGCACTTAGAGAGCACATACCTCTGCCAAGGCTCAAGATGTCCAGACATTCTCCAGAGTTCATGTCTCACAACGGCTCGACAATCATAGATATTAGTCCCCTAAACATGAACAAACACAATCTACTTAGAGGGAGTAATAAAGGACCCAATCTTGATATTTTCAGGCCAACTCGTAATTTTTCCATCCCGCACCAGAGACCCTGGTCAAAATGGTTTCGGTCACACTCCTTGTCGGAGCATTGGTATCTTGAGGCTGCAGAAAACCATGGCACGGTTGACCAATCAAAACCTGGTCTGAGGTAAATTGTAAAGCCTTCCACATTTTATATTTAGGGTGCATTAATAAGATAGCAAAACGTGTTGGTTGTCTACCGGTGCAACCTAAGCCAGGATAAGTGGATGACAATGGACGGACCGAAGGCTCAGCTTTAGTTTGAATCCGTTTCCATCACAGAAAAAACTTTAGGGATTCATAAGTAATTGAACAGATTCATGTAAAGTCAAACAATTCTCACATTCAATTTTTGTCAGGGTATAATCCTCCTTATTAACACATGAGACTGTGGACCTGTGTATAGAATTGACCTTTAAAGACACTTCTCTTTCTTACTTCTGCTGTATTGGTGACTGGCTGTTTCTCTTTGGTCGTCCTTCAACGGAAATCTCTTTCAACAATCTGCAAGTCACAATAACGGTCAAAACAGTACAAGGTGTGGCTGTTAAGATAAACTGGAAGTACAATATCTGTCAAGATTCTAAATGTGGATCATTTTGTATAGTAAGCAAATCAATATCAGATATCAGATTATATATGAAAAAGGTAACAGTCTCTAATCAAAGAGGGCGTCCCACCACCCCAGGTGACCGCTATGAGTGTGAATCTGGAAAGCTGTGTTCATTTCCAAGTCCATGCTGAAACTAGACTCCTCGTCTCAGAGACGTCCTCCGTCCTCTCCTCCTCCTCCAGGTCCTCTGACATGGCTGCTTCAGCCCTGACTGTCTCACTTGGGACGACTGTGCTCTTGACGATCAGGAAACTCCAGGGGAGAAGCCTCTGCTTCATACATTTCTACCGTGTGTGTGTTGTTGCTGGAGTCCTCACTCAGCGGAACAATCTAGGTTACTTAGCATTAGCATGCTAATTGGTGTGTTGTATATGTGTGTGTACAGGGACAGGCACTTCAGCCACAATAGTTAAAGTTAGTCTTTAAAATAAACACAATTCCCATCTTATCCCAACGGGTCCTGACGAATTCACTGTTAAATCCTGGAAAAGACCTAAAGAGGTAACAAAAGTGTAACAGTCTTTTAAATATTCGATGCACATACAGTCGATGGTCTATACGTCTTCCCACTTTCCAGATATGAATCTAAAATATCTTGGGAACCACTTTGTTTCAAATAACAACACATGACTTTGACTGATCCTCTACATTTTTAATTATGATGTTGTATACGCTGTATCTATGGTGAAGTATGGGTCACATGAAGTATATAACACCTCCTCTGGCTCACAAGCTAACTGTCTTCTTCATACGACTCCACCCCCCCTCCTCCCCAGCCTGAATCCTCTAAAGTGTCCATCACACCTCACCATGTTAGAAGACAGCTGAGGAAACTCCTCTCAGGCAAGGCTCCGGGCCCCGATGGTGTCAGCCCCAAGGTGCTCAAAGCCTGTGCCCCCCAGCTCTGTGGAGTGCTTCACCGTGTCTTCAACATGAGCTTGAGTCTTCAGAGGGTCCCTGAGCTCTGGAAGACGTCCTGCCTCGTTCCTGTGCCGGAGACGCCGCGTCCCAGTGGCTCCAAGGACTACAGAGCGGTGGCACTGACGTCCCACATCATGAAGACCCTGGAGAGACTCGTCCTTGAGCAGCTCAAGCCCATGGTCAGGCCACACTTGGATCCCCTCCAGTTCGCCTATCAGCCCCGGGTAGGAGTTGAGGACGCCATCATCTACCTGCTGAATCGAGTCCACGACCACCTGGACAAGCCGGTCAGCACTGTGAGGGCCATGTTTTTTGACTTCTCCAGTGCTTTCAACACCATCAGGCCAGCTCTACTGGGCGAGAAACTCACAGCGATGCAGGTGGATGCCCCCGTTCTGGACAATGTCTCCCACCCTCTCCATGACGTGCTGGTCAAAGACAGGAGCACGTTCACTGCAAGACTGAGACCACCAAGATGCACCACAGAGCGCCACAGGAAGTCATTCCTGCCTGTGGCCATCAAACTACACAACTCCTCCCTCTGAGTGTCCGACCCGACTGAGTGTCAGATACTCTGAGTCAACTGACTGGACTCATTTCAATACCAGCAATATCTGATGTATCCATGCTTATAATAAAAACTCAATCAATAAAATATTTCTGATTCTGATTCTGATAAGGAAACCAGAAACACCAACCGGATGAAGCCAGATACACATAAAACATTTTTAGTGTAAACCCCAATGGTCATTATGTTCACCAGAAAGCTGCTGGAGTTCAGATTACTGTGCATGGAGACACTATTAGGAAAACCCCATGACCCAAAAGTAAACTGACAGAAACCCTCTCATCACAAACAAAATATGAGATTTCAACTCTACGAGAACATTTGATCATTTTGTTTCACAGCACAAAACTCTTTCTCGTTTATTTATTCAAAAGAATTCTGCATCTTCTGGCCCTCAACAGTCTGACAGACAAACTCTTACAAAGATGTAATCACCAGATCCAACCTGAGGTAAAAGTTCATATTTTAGTTATTCATTTTCTAGATTGTGCAAAATACAGTGACGCTACATTTCACTATCATTCGTATAAAGCAACTGATTTACCCTGGCCCTCAAGGGCAAACCACACTTTACTCGAACGAAGTGTGTTGTTGTCGTTGTTATTCTAACCGATTGATTTCGAAATTGTCATTTCTGTTGCAATAGTTCTGGTGGCAACGTTTTGTTCTCTTATTCAAAAGTAAAAACAGAGCAAGTTGTCAGGATGGCTTTCAGAGATAACAGCTGTAAGTGTAACCAGAACGCGTCACGATTATCTCAAATCTTTCTTTTGTCTGTGGGAACACCAGCTCTTTATGGAAATGTTCCTTGGAGACTAATACATGATCCACACTATAAGTATTTTTATTCTACTTGCTCTGTGTTTCAGTTTGAAATTAGAAGGACACTCAGTACATTTCTGACCTAAACCAGGGTCCAACAGCTTAACTCCTTAAATTCAATCACAACCAACTAAACAAGATCATAAACAACATAATCTATTTCGCAAGAAGAATCGCAGGTTGGTGAAAATAAAACCGAATCAAGATCCGTGCAGTATTCCCTGGGTAATAGGTCAAAATATGTATAAAAATATGACCAACCCTGCAGATGTATAATATGTATATAAGACGCTCAATTTTGATGAAATATATAAATTAAAATAATTCCTAGGTCTGCCCCTTTGTCCAGATCCACGCTAAAATCGAATGGGTTCTTTCTTGGCCCATGTCCCATCCTTCCACTTAGTTTCATTAGTTTAACGTAATCCTGCTGACAAACAACCAACCAATGAACTAGAATAGCACTTAGAGAGCACATACCTCTGCCAAGGCTCAAGATGTCCAGACATTCTCCAGAGTTCATGTCTCACAACGGCTCGACCATCATAGATATTAGTCCCCTAAACATGAACAAACACAATCTACTTAGAGGGAGTAATAAAGGACCCAATCTTGACATTTTCAAGCCAACTCGTAGAGGTTTCGGTCACACTCCTTGTCGGAGTATTGGTATCTTGAGGCTGCAGAAAACCATGGCACGGTTGACCAATCAAAACCTGGTCTGAGGTAAATTGTAAAGCCTTCCACATTTTATATTTAGGTGCATTAATAAGATAGCAAAACGTGTTGGTTGTCTACCGGTGCAACCTAAGCCAGGATAAGTGGATGACAATGGACGGACCGAAGGCTCAGCTTTAGTTTGAATCCGTTTCCATCACAGAAAAAACTTTAGGGATTCATAAGTAATTGAACAGATACATGTAAAGTCAAACAATTCTCACATTCAATTTTTGTCAGGGTATAATCCTCCTTATTAACACATGAGACTGTGGACCTGTGTATAGAATTGACCTTTAAAGACACTTCTCTTTCTTACTTCTGCTGTATTGGTGACTGGGTGTTCCTCTTTGGTCGTCCTTCAACGGAAATCTCTTTCAACAATCTGCAAGTCACAATAACGGTCAAAACAGTACAAGGTGTGGCTGTTAAGATAAACTGGAAGTACAATATCTGTCAAGATGCTAAATATGGATCATTTTGTATAGTAAGCAAATCAATATCAGATATCAGATTATATATGACAAAGGTAACAGTCTCTAATCAAAGGTGGGCGTCCCACCAGCCCAGGTGACCGCTATGAGTGTGAATCTGGAAAGCTGTGTTCATTTCAAGTCCATGCTGAAACTAGACCTCTCTGTCTCAGAGACGTCCCCGTCTCTCCTGCTCCTCCAGGTCCTCTGACATGGCTGCTTCAGCCCTGACTGTCTCACTTGGGACGACTGTGCTCTTGGCGATCAGGAAACTCCGTAGGTGAGAAGCCTCTGCTTCATACATTTCTACCGTGTGTGTGTGCTGTTATTGGAGTCCTCGCTCATAGCGGGACAATCTAGATTACTTAGCATTAGCATGCTAATTGGTGTGTTGTATATGTGTGTGTACAGGGACAGGCACTTCAGCCACAAGAGTTAAAGTTAGTCTTTAAAATAGGAAGTCATTCCTGCCTGTGGCCATCAAACTACACAACTCCTCCCTCTGAGTGTCCGACCCGACTGAGTGTCAGATACTCTGAGTCAACTGACTGGACTCATTTCAATGCCAGCAATATCTGATGTATCCATGCTTATAATAAAAACTCAATCAATAAAATATTTCTGATTCTGATAAGGAAACCAGAAACAGCAACCGGATGAAGCCAGATACACATAATACATTTTTAGTGTAAACCCCAATGGTCATTATGTTCACCAGAAAGCTGCTGGAGTTCAGATTACTGTGGTGCATGGAGACACTCAACAATACACCAAAGTAAACTGACCGAAAACCTCTCATCACAAACAAAATATGAGATTTCAACTCTACGAGAACATTTGATCATTTGTTTCACAGCAGAACTACTCTCTGTTTATTTATTCAAAAGAATTCTGCATCTTCTGGCCCTCAACAGTCTGACAGACAAACTCTTACAAAGATATATCACCAGATCCAACCTGAGGTAAAAGTTCATATTTTAGTTATTCATTTTCTAGATTGTGCAAAATACAGTGACGCTGCATTTCACTAGCATTCGTATAAAGCAACTGATTTACCCTCCTGGCCTCAAGGGCAAACCACACTTTACTCGAACGAAGTGTGTTGTAGTCGTTGTTATTCTAATCGATTGATTTCGAAATTGTCATTTCTGTTGCAATAGTTCTGGTGGCAACGTTTTGTTCTCTTATTCAAAAGTTAAAAACAGAGCAAGTTGTCAGGATGGCTTTCAGAGATAACAGCTGTAAGTGTAACCAGAACGCGTCACGATTATCTAAAATCTTTCTTTTGTCTGTGGGAACACCAGCTCTTTATGAAAATGTTCCTTGTAGACTAATACATGATCCACACTATAAGTATTTTTATTCTACTTGCTCTGTGTTTCAGTTTGAAATTAGAAGGACACTCAGTACATTTCTGACCTAAACCAGGGTCCAAAAGCTTAACTCCTTAAATTCAATCACAACCAACTAAACAAGATCATAAACAACATAATATATTTCGCAAAAGAATCGCAGGTTGGTGAAAATAAACTGAATCAAGATCCGTGCAGTATTCCCTGGGTAATAGGTCAAAATATGGATAAAAATATGACCAACCCTGCAGATGTAAAATATGTATATAGGACACAATTTTGATGAAATATATAAATTAAAATAATTCCTAGGTCTGCCCCTTTGTCCAGATCCACGCTAAAATCGAATGGGTTCTTTCTTGGCCCATGTCCCATCCTTCCACTTAGTTTCATTAGTTTAACGTAATCCTGCTGACAAACAACCAACCAATGAACTAGAATAGCACTTAGAGAGCACATACCTCTGCCAAGGCTCAAGATGTCCAGACATTCTCCAGAGTTCATGTCTCACAACGGCTCGACAATCATAGATATTAGTCCCCTAAACATGAACAAACACAATCTACTTAGAGGGAGTAATAAAGGACCCAATCTTGATATTTTCAGGCCAACTCGTAATTTTTCCATCCCGCACCAGAGACCCTGGTCAAAATGGTTTCGGTCACACTCCTTGTCGGAGCATTGGTATCTTGAGGCTGCAGAAAACCATGGCACGGTTGACCAATCAAAACCTGGTCTGAGGTAAATTGTAAAGCCTTCCACATTTTATATTTAGGGTGCATTAATAAGATAGCAAAACGTGTTGGTTGTCTACCGGTGCAACCTAAGCCAGGATAAGTGGATGACAATGGACGGACCGAAGGCTCAGCTTTAGTTTGAATCCGTTTCCATCACAGAAAAAACTTTAGGGATTCATAAGTAATTGAACAGATTCATGTAAAGTCAAACAATTCTCACATTCAATTTTTGTCAGGGTGTAATCCTCCTTATTAACACATGAGACTGTGGACCTGTGTATAGAATTGACCTGTAAAGACACTTCTCTTTCTTACTTCTGCTGTATTGGTGACTGGCTGTTTCTCTTTGGTCGTCCTTCAACTGAAATCTCTTTCTTCAATCTGCAAGTCACAATAACGGTCAAAACAGTACAAGGTGTGGCTGTTAAGATAAACAGGAAGTACAATATCTGTCAAGATGCTAAATATGGATCATTTTATATTGTAAGGAAATCCCTGTTAGAAGTCGTCCAGTAAATTGTTGCTTCTTTCATTGAAACTGATGGAAAAACATTGAAATCGTTGTTGACACTGTGTCAGAAAGGCGTCGATTAAGGTAAGATTCATTTTGTGAATGTTGAAATACTGCTCATGAAATACAACAAGAACCGTTGGGAATCAGAACAAAGCTGTAATGAGGAGGTCGTTTTCATGCTGTCCTTGAGACACAAACCAAACTGTAAGAACTAACTGTCAGATTGGTTGAAGAAATAAAAATGTTGAACATTATTAACTGCTGCTGGAGATTCATTGCAATGGGACAACAACAACTGATACAGATCAACAATTAGCATAGATGAGCAGATTACTTTAGCCAATGAGGTTGCGTCAGTAAATCTTCACAATGTGATTGGTGCCTCAGAGGCCGGACGGGACAGCGTGAACAGATTTAAAAGACAACCGTTGCATCTGGAGGACAGTCACTGAGACGCTGAATGACAGCGATGGCTCGTCTCACAACTCTTCTCGTTGCCATGTGGCTTGGTGAGTAGGCAGCAATTCTCTCTGTGTTCTAGTTTCAAACTGTTTCAGTAAAGCAATGCATCACATTTCTGTCTTTTATCAAGGTGTGAAAGTGAAGGAGTTTGTGACATGACTGGGTCTGACCAAGAAATACTGCTGCTGCTTCTTTTTCTTTTTGTCAGATACTGTGATAAGGTGTTGTTCTCTGTCTCATTCAGGTGTGACAGTGAGCACAGTGGTTGATCTGGAGAAGAGAATCATCGGAGGTAAAGAGTGTGGACCAAATGAGCGTCTGTACCATGTCCAGCTGATATCCACTGATGGACAAGACCAGTACCTTTGTGGCGGCTCTCTGATCAGTAACCGGTGGATTCTGACTGCAGCTCACTGCTATAAGCCAGGACGGTGAGACAGTGAAACAACTTTTACTTTAATGCTCTGATGCACCGGTCATTAATGGTTTGATGTAAAACTATGATTAATAACCAACAGTATTAAAATATGACGTGTTGACTGTGATTCAGTGATGTTTAAACTTTTACCTGTAGGACGTTCACTGCACATATAGGCGTGCATCCTGGTCCTGCTACAGAAGTGCCGATCACAGATCCACCTGTGATCTACATCAACAACAGCAAGCAACACGACCTCATGTTACTGAAGCTGCCTAAAGCAGTTGTAGGTATCACACCTGTACCACTTCCCGACTGTCAAGATCCTCCCAACATGTGAGTTCTCATCCTTCCAGTGAACATGTGAAAATAAAAACTAGAATTAGTTAATTAACTACGTATAGTTTCAAAATATATTTTAATTTCAATTTTTGTTTTTTACAGAGGTGCTGTGGTTCAGATTGCAGGTCACGCTTCCACAACAGTTGGCCCAAATAATAAAAGACGTGAGATTAATGTTATTGGATTATTTTTATAATCTTTTTTTCCTTGTTTTGTGAAGAGACAAATATTTAAATCAATCAGGTTTTTCTTTATCTTCATATTGTGTTGCTTATTTATTCAAAAACTCTCATAGGTTAAATGTAATTTATTAAAGTGTCAATAAGTATAATAATCTTCCAGTGGTGAGTTCACTGGTAAAATTTCTTCTCCTCAGAACCTGGTTATTCAGACACTCTGCAATGTGTTGATATGGACGTCATCGACTGTGAAGAGCTCATAACATATCTGATCAATGATCATAAGCAATATTACAATGACAGAAAACATGAGCACTGGATCTGTGCCTCTAGACATGGGGTGGATACATGTAAGGTGAGTACATGTCGTCTAACTTTGTTTCATTTCTTCAGCTATAACAAGTTTCAATTGTTTGTTAAAAATAGAAATGTTAATGATTACAGAAAAAAAATGCAATAAACACACGTATGTCTCTCACAGGGTGACTCTGGTGGAGGAGTGGTGTACCAGGGCAGGATTCATGGTGTCCATAAAATGTCTCATGCTACAGATGCCTGTGTTGTACCAGCTGGATTTATGGACCTCTGTTATGAGCCATACTTTAACTGGATCATAGATACTATCAAGCCACCAGGAGCAGCTTCTGGCTAATGGTGAAATGTTCAGTTATTTAACAGAAATTTCACATCTAAATTTACAGTTGATGTCATTGTCCATTAAATCTTTAACTATCATTTGATAATTCGTGAATTAAAATTTGTAAAATAAACAATTGTGCCTTTTCCCACATGTAAATTCTATAGATGGCTTCTGTTATCATACAGTCATTGTATTGGAAACAAAACTACAACGGTAGACATAATAATATTCTGTTCTTCTTTGACCAAAACTGAAAAGAAAATGAACAATTTGACTTTCTTTCCCAACGTTCTGTCAACTGAAATAAAATGAGTATCAATGCATTTGTGGCTTGTTGTTTTTAAGGTTTTAGTGTCAAAGTCAAACTACACACATGAACACATTCCTGCACAATGTAAAACTTCTTTAGTCAATGTTTTGTCTTACCTTTACCACCAATGATTTGAATGACTACCCTGCGGGACTGTGAGAAATCGCCAGTGAGGAAAGAACATGTTTTATGGATTCTCTTTACTTGTTCATGCGTTGTTTATCTATTTAAGTTCGTCTCCACGTGGAACACTTGTGGGAAGACAAAACAAATGCATCAAAATAGTTCAATCAACATCTCTGCTTTTACCATAGCATGACGATGTTTTTGCATTTCACCATATTAAGAAGAAGACAGTAAAATCACAGTTTTATTCCAGCCCAGGTTAAGTGCACTTTGTGCTGGTAGATAGAGTGCTTTTCCTCACAGAACTTTGTTGTGGGACTTAGAAAGTAATTACAAACAGAAAACACAAACCTTTAGTAAACAAGCACAACTGGGAAGTTGCAAATTTCTCACAACCTGAAAAATCTTTGCCTCACCCCCCAGTGGCCCTGAAGTACCATGATAAAACACAGAGAGGTCCCCGGTGTTTGGTTTCTGTCCCTTCTGGTGTAGAAACATGATGATGTTCTCTGCCAGTGAAAACAACATCATTCTTGGTTCCAGGTGATTTTACACACTAATGAAAACATGTGAACTTCATATTAAATCTTGCTGATAGATCCCTGTAAACCTTTCCCACTGAACCTCTAAGTCAGTTTCACTTTCCTCCAGTTTATGGAGTGTAAGAGCAGAAACTGTTGGTAGGAATGGAAAACTTCCTTTGCATAAATGTGCACAGGTCCGCAGCCAATAGGATCGTGTTGATAAGTGTTCGTGGTTTGACCGTCAGCTGCCACTGCTGAGACAGACAGAAGGTGAATATATGCCTGAGAACAATGGCTCAACTGATGCTTCTTCTCTCTCGGCTGTGGCTCAGTAGAGTATTCAAATGCTTTCTATAAATTATACTGGTCAAGCTTTGTTTTTAGAATGCTGTGTTAAAGTACTCGTATTTAAATTTTGTAGTTTCATATTTGAATAGATTTAATCAGTTGCTGCATTTGTCTGTATGCAGTTCATCCTAAGTTTGGAGTTTGTACCACAAGTAGAGCTATGATACAATATTGTTATGTTCGTGTAGGAAAATCTGATATGCATCTAAATGTGTGTTTTAGGCGTGTTTGCAAAGAAACACTGCGTGACCCTTCATGACAACATGGCAGCGCCTCAGAAGTTAAACCTCCACCGCCCCTGGTGGCTGTCTTCAGAGTCAGAACCTCTGCCTACTCCAGTGAAAGGAACATGGACCAAACTTAAAAGTCAGAGTGCACCTTCAACTCTTAAGGTTTCTGCCAGGTTTGTTTGGGTGAAATGTCATGATGGGTTTTACAAGCTAATCTTACACGGGGGAATCACGGATCACCATTCCGTGATTCAAATTCCTGGATTTCTTGAGTCCACTTGCCCCTTTTTGTCTCTGAACTTTACTGAAAATATATGTGAATTAAATTCTGACATCTCTCTTTAGTTGATATCACTTTTTTAAGAGAGATATACTGATATCAGATTTAATCTCAGGTTTGACTTTTCCTTTACACCGATATGACTGAAACACATCGCAAATAAATTGTGACTTTACTTGAAACCTGAACTTGAAACCGACTTGGCCTTGTCTTTGGTGACTTGAGACATGCGAGTAAACTTAATTCTGAAAAATTTGAGTCCTGATTTGAACTTGAATTATCTTGATTTAGCCAAAGGAAACATGTTCTAATCATAATCAGGTTGATAATTCTAATTTGTGTTATTACTTGAGAAGGTTTACATCACTTAACTCAGACTGTCCATTGCTGCAGCTCCTCCTTTCAGCCTCTGTCTGAAACACTTGGTTTCAGCTCCTGTCTCTTTAACTCCTTTTAAATTAACTTTATATTTGGCTTTTCTCAAGCCTCTGAGATTTGACTCAAGAAATTAAGTGAATCTGACTTTACAGCATAAAACAAAGTCCCACTCAACAGAAGACGAAAAGAATTCCATGTTTTCATTAGTGTGTTTCATCTAAATTCTATGAGTTGTTGTTTTCCTCACTCTAGAATGGGCCCTTTGAATTTAAATACTTTATAGTTACTTCAGGAGCGAGTCCTTTCTACGGAGGCCACCATGTTTTTTACAGTAGCCCAAACTGGACAAACTAAACCTTTTGAGTTTTTATGACATCTGAAGCTACCACAGGTCCTCTAACGTGTTTGAAAGGGGAGGATGAGGTGAGGGGTATTCAGCTGCAACATGACACTTCACCACTAGATGTCAGTAAATTCTACAAACTGAACCTTTTTAAGAAAATTTAAATCTTTAAAAATAATGTTTTACATTGTCTTGTATGTAAATTCAACAGATTGTGTCTGTTTTCATACAGTCATTGTATTGGGGACAAAAAATAAAACATAAACTACAAAGGGAGACACTGTAATAAACTGCTCTACTTTCACCAGTTCTGAAAATACAATGAACAATGTCACTTCCTTCTGTTCTGTTAACTGAAATAAAATGAGTAGCATTTCATCCGTGTCAGTTGTTTTTATGCTTTCAGTTTCTAGTTTGTCGTGTCAGTTTTATACTTTTATTAAAGTCCCGCTCCATGTGAAGTGTTTGTGGGGAGAACATCAACAACTGGGCTTTTATTACAGCATGGATCATGAACATGTGTTTTGTAATTCAGCCATATTAGAAAGACAACAATACTATTCCTTTAAGAATCCATTAAACTTTGGTGTTAATCCAGATAAAGGAGCTAATCAAGGATTTGATTTACTGTCTTTAACATTTTGAGTAAAGAGCTTTAAAAAAATCATTTTCACCAATTTCCCAGGTAATCATTCTGTTATCGTGAGGAAAAAAATCTGGCTCATTGTGCATATGATACCTTAAGTGTGACACGGTTAAATGGTGTGCCTTTGGGCATTCAACAAATTTGGTTATCAGAACAAATATTGAGTATTCATATTAAAAATATTAATATTAAAAAATAACTAATTGATTGAAGTTACCTCGGGGCACCACCCTTCGAAGGAAGGGAAAAGAGCCAATTTATTGATTAAGTCTCATGAAAGTACTAACTACAAATTTGGAACTCGGATCAATAATTAAATTAATAACTATAACCAAATTACCACATAGATAGTTAGCAAAGTTGAAGGATATGGAGTTCTTGACAGTGTAGAGGTTGGCAAAATTCACAATTATGCAACATTAGTGAAGACAACATTTGTTGAAGAAAAACATTTACTATGAAGATAATAAAAGTATAAAAACACAAACTACTAAAAGTGTACTTGCTAAATACAGATGTGTATGTGAGTATTCGTGTGTGTGTGTGTGTGTGTGTGTGTGTGTGTGTGTGTGTGTGAGTGTGCTTTCAAAATGGAGGCTGGCCACTATGAAGACAAAACCCCTGGTGTTTCCACCATGTGGCTGAGATCACATGTGTATCTTAAGTTTCGGGAGATGTGTGCATGTGTTTGTTGTGTGTGTGTATGTGTGTGTGTGTGTGTGTTTTGGTGCTAGGTTAGAGAGAGCAGCTAGTTGAATGCAAAGAAAGACTGTGAAGAGCACAACATAACTAACATTAACTTTCAAATAACTTATAACCAAAATATCACAGCAACACAAATCAAACTTATAAACATCACACGGAATAGAATAAACAGTCTTTGCTTAGCCTAGAATAATTATTAGGCCCAGTTGTGTTACCTGTCCATGAAAAGGAAAAAAGGTTGATTTGCTGTTTGAAGTCCAGTGAAGTCGTCTTGCTGGTTTGTGGCTCCTGTGTTTGTGGTTCTGCTGTGCGATGCAGCTCTTGTGTTGAAGTTCTATGGCAGGCTCTTCCGTCGCTGCCTTTGGAAGGTTTTAGCAGTCTGCTCCAGGCAGGCCTGCTTGAAGGTGGGTAGAGCTTGGATAGGGAGGAAGTTTCCTGGCTGGGTGAGCTGGAGACCTGCACCTCTCCTCCATGGAAGTTGAGCAGAAAGAGAGGTGAGCTGGAGAGCCACACTTCTCCTCTCGGAGAGTTGAGTAGAAAGAGAAAGGGGAGAGGGGAACTGGGCTTATATTGGCCTGGTGACCTTATGGGTCACCAGGCCCATAGTGGTGGAAAGTTGTGTCCACGGTCAGTTTTCACACCTCGGCTTTAGAAATTGAAGCACCTGGGAGACTGAGTTCTGGAGAATCTCCTTCGGCTCCAGAACAAAGAAACAAGTGGTCAAGCTTTGACTAAACATGTAGGCCGAACTGTTGTTCACAAATACCAGGTCCCAACAGTGTCATTGATCCTCTCTCCACCAGTCCTCCACTTTACAATCAGAAGTGCAGCAGCCTCTTACATAAAGGACACATCAAATGAACAATTCAACAAACTTTATTCTTTTAACCTTGATTAGACTGAATGAATTCAACACTCTTTCACATTTGATGTGGTTAGCCTGTGGTAGCTAACAAGCTGCTAGCTCAGCAACAAGTCTGCTTGTTGTGGCGTTTGGTGTGGTGGGTTCGGAGGCTGGGCTGGTACCGGCTCTGTGGGGCTGAGAGACGAGTGCAAACCCATATGACACATTGGGGAGGAAGTACGAAACAAGACGTTCGATTAAATAATTCTTAGAATGGACTTAGGTAAAAAGTCCGCGGAGTGACTGTTTTCATACTTTGAGGCCACCTACTGACCCCTTCAAGTCATTACGGATAGTAAAATCCCAGAAAATGTATTTTACACAATATGGGAGCTTTAAAACTCGAAAACTTGAATCTTGTTGTCTTTTCAAATTGAAAATCTTTGGCCATTTTGGCAGTGTCCTCTACCTACATGGCTCCTCTTTTTATCCTGAGATACCTGTATTCTCTCAGTTTTGTGCGTCACGTGTTGTTGTCGTTGTTACTCTAACCGATTGATTTCAAATTGGCCTTTCTGTTGCAATAGTTCTGGTGGCAACTGTTTGTTCTCTTATTCAAAACACTTCTTCCCCTTCTCACGTTTGTTGACAGGATGCTGACAAGTGTTTGAGCCGAGAAATCTCTGTGTCCAATCTGCAAGTAAGGATGAAGAGTAAAAAACAGAGCAAGTTCTCAGGATGGCTTTCAGAGATAACAGCTGTAAGTGTAACCAGAACGCGTCACGATTATCTAAAATCTTTCTTTTGTCTGTGGGAACACCAGCTCTTTATGAAAATGTTCCTTGTAGACTAATACATGATCCACACTATAAGTATTTTTACTCTACATGCTCTATGTCAAGACATTCTCCAGAGTTCATGTCTCACAACGGCTCGACAATCATAGATATTAGTCCCCTAAACATGAACAAACACAATCTACTTAGAGGGAGTAATAAAGGACCCAATCTTGATATTTTCAGGCCAACTCGTAATTTTTCCATCCCGCACCAGAGACCCTGGTCAAAATGGTTTCGGTCACACTCCTTGTCGGAGCATTGGTATCTTGAGGCTGCAGAAAACCATGGCACGGTTGACCAATCAAAACCTGGTCTGAGGTAAATTGTAAAGCCTTCCACATTTTATATTTAGGGTGCATTAATAATATAGCAAAACGTGTTGGTTGTCTACCGGTGCAACCTAAGCCAGGATAAGTGGATGACAATGGACGGACCGAAGGCTCAGCTTTAGTTTGAATCCGTTTCCACCACAGAAAAAACTTTAGGGATTCATAAGTAATTGAACAGATTCATGTAAAGTCAAACAATTCTCACATTCAATTTTGTCAGGGTATAATCCTCCTTATTAACACATTAGACTGTGGACCTGTGTATAGAATTTACCTGTAAAGACACTTCTCTTTCTTACTTCTTCTGTATTGGTGACTGGCTGTTTCTCTTTGGTCGTCCTTCAACTGAAATCTCTTTCTTCAATCTGCAAGTCACAATAACGGTCAAAACAGTACAAGCTGTGTTTTTTAAGATAAACTGGAAATACAATATCTGTCAAGATGCTAAATATGGATCATTTTGTATAGTAAGCAAATCAATATCAGATATCAGATTATATATGAAAAAGGTAACAGTCTCTAATCAAAGGTGGGCGCCCCACCAGCGCCGGCGACCGCTATGAGTGTGAATCTGGAAAGCTGTGTTCATTTCCAAGTCCATGCTGAAACTAGACCTCTCGTCTCAGAGACGTCCGCCGTCCTCTCCTGCTCCTCCAGGTCCTCTGACATGGCTGCTTCAGCCCTGACTGTCTCACTTGGGACGACTGTGCTCTTGGCGATCAGGAAACTCCGTAGGTGAGAAGCCTCTGCTTCATACATTTCTACCGTGTGTGTGTGCTGTTATTGGAGTCCTCGCTCATAGCGGGACAATCTAGATTACTTAGCATTAGCATGCTAATTGGTGTATATGTGTGTGTACAGGGACAGGCACTTCAGCCACAAGAGTTAAAGTTAGTCTTTAAAATAAACACAATTCCCATCTTATCCCAACGGGTCCTGACGAGGTCAGTGTTAAATCCTGGAAAAAGACCTAAAGAGGTAACAAGAGTGTAACAGTCTATTAAATATTCGATGCACATACAGTCGATGGTCTATACGTCTTCCCACTTTCCAGATATGAATCTGAAATATCTTGGGAACTACTTTGTTTCAAATAACACATGACTTTGACTGATCCTCTACATTTTTAATTATGATGTTGTATACGCTGTATCTATGGTGAAGTATGGGTCACATGAAGTATATAACACCTCCTCTGGCTCACAAGCTAACTGTCTTCTTCATACGACTCCAACCCCCCTCCTCCCCAGCCTGCATCCTCTAAAGTGTCCATCACACCTCACCATGTTAGAAGACAGCTGAGGAAACTCCTCTCAGGCAAGGCTCCGGGCCCCGATGGTGTCAGCCCCAAGGTGCTCAAAGCCTGTGCCCCCCAGCTCTGTGGAGTGCTTCACCATGTCTTCAACATGAGCCTGAGTCTTCAGAGGGTCCCTGTGGTGTGGAAGATGTCCTGCCTCGTTCCTGTGCCGGAGACGCCGTGTCCCAGTGGCTCCAAGGACTACAGACCGGTGGCACTGACGTCCCACATCATGAAGACCCTGGAGAGACTCGTCCTCGAGCAGCTCAAGCCCATGGTCAGGCCACACTTGGATCCCCTCCAGTTCGCCTATCAGCCCTGGCTTGGAGTTGAGGACGCCATCGTCTACCTGCTGAATCGAGTCCACGACCACCTGGACAAGCCGGTCAGCACTGTGAGGGCCATGTTTTTTGAGTTCTCCAGTGCTTTCAACACCATCAGGCCAGATCTACTGGGCGAGAAACTCACAGCGATGCAGGTGGATGACCCCATTCTGGACAATGTCTCCCACCCTCTCCATGACGTGCTGGTCAAACACAGGAGCACGTTCACTGCAAGACTGAGACCACCAAGATGCACCACAGAGCAGATTCATGTAAAGTCAAAGAATTCTCATATTCAATTTTGTCAGGGTGTAATCCTCCTTATTAACACATTAGACTGTGGACCTGTGTATAGAATTGACCTGTAAAGACACTTCTCTTTCTTACTTCTGCTGTATTGGTGACTGGCTGTTTCTCTTTGGTCGTCCTTCAACTGAAATCTCTTTCTTCAATCTGCAAGTCACAATAACGGTCAAAACAGTACAAGCTGTGGTTTTTAAGATAAACAGGAAGTACAATATCTGTCAAGATGCTAAATATGGATCATTTTATATTGTAAGAAAATCCCTGTTAGAAGTCGTCCAGTAAATTGCCTGCTTCTTTCATTGAAACTGATGGAAAAACATTGAAATCGTTGTTGACACTGTGTCAGAAAGGCGTCGATTAAGGTAAGATTCATTTTGTGAATGTTGAAATACTGCTCATGAAATACAACAAGAACCGTTGGGGAATCAGAACAAAGCTGTAATGAGGGAGGTCGTTTTCATGCTGTCCTTTGAGACACAAACCAACTAACTGTCAGATTGGTTGAAGAAATAAAAAATGTTGAACATTATTAACTGCTGCTGGTGTTGCATCGCAATGGGACAACAACAACTGATACAGATCAACAATTAGCATAGATGTGCAGATTACTTTAGCCAATGGGGTTGCGTCAGTAAATCTTCACAATGTGATTGGTGCCTCAGAGGCCGACGGGACAGCGTGAACACATTTAAAAAGACACAACTGTTGCATCTGGAGGACAGTCACTGAGACGCTGAATGACAGCGATGGCTCGTCTCACAACTCTTCTCGTTGCCATGTGGCTTGGTGAGTAGGCAGCAATTCTCTCTGTGTTCTAGTTTCAAACTGTTTCAGTAAAGCAATGCATCACATTTCTGTCTTTTATCAAGGTGTGAAAGTGAAGGAGTTTGTGACATGACTGGGTCTGACCAAGAAATACTGCTGCTGCTTCTTTTTCTTTTTGTCAGATACTGTGATAAGGTGTTGTTCTCTGTCTCATTCAGGTGTGACAGTGAGCACAGTGGTTGATCTGGAGAAGAGAATCATCGGAGGTCATGAGTGTGGACCAAATGAGCGTCTGTACCATGTCCAGCTGATAACCAATCATGATACCTTTTGTGGCGGCTCTCTGATCAGTAACCGGTGGATTCTGACTGCAGCTCACTGCTACAAGCCAGGATGGTGAGAAAGTGAAACAAGTTTTACTTTAAAGCTCTGATGCACCGGTCATTCATGGTTTGATGTAAAACTATGATTAATAACCAACAGTATTAGAATATGACGTGTTGACTGTGATTCAGTGATGTTTAAACTTTTACCTGTAGGACGTTCACTGCACATATAGGCGTGCATGCTGGTCCTCCTAAAAGAGTACGAATCACAGATCCACCTGTGATCTTCAACGACGGCAAGCAACACGACCTCATGTTACTGAAGCTGCCTAAAGCAGTTGTAGGTGTCAAACCTGTACGAGCTCCCGACTGTCAACATCCTCCCAAGAGGTGAGTTCTCATCCTTCCAGTGAACATGTGAAAATAAAAACAAGAATTAGTTAATTAACTACGTATAGTTTCACAATATATTTTAATTTTAATTTTTGTTTTTTACAGAGGTGCTGTGGTTCAGATTGCAGGTCACGCTTCCACCGAGGTTGGACCAAATAATGAAAGAAGTGAGATTAATGTTATTTGATTATTTTTATAATCTTTTTTTCCTTTTGTTCTTGTTTTGTTAAGAGACAAATATTTAAATCAATCAGGTTTTTCTTTATCTTCATATTGTGTTGCTTATTTATACAAAAAAACTCTCATAGGTTCAATGTAATTCATTAAAGTATCAATAAGTATAATAATCTTCCGGTGGTGAGTTCACTGGTAAAAACTTTTCTTCTCCTCAGAACCTGGTTCTTCAGACACTCTGCAATGTGCTGATGTCGACATCATTGACTGTGAGACTTTCATGAGCGGTCTGCGTCGGAAACGTCCAGAATTCTACGCAACCTATAAACATGAGCACGTGATCTGTACCCATACACCTCCAGTGGATGCCACTCACGTGAGTACACATGTTCAAAAGTGTCAATTATTGGTTTTAAATAGAAATGATAATTTGAGCAAAAAAGCGCAATAAATACACGTATGTCTTTCACAGGGTGACTCTGGTGGAGGAGTGGTGTACCAGGACAAAATTTATGGTGTCATTGTACGTGGTCATGCTACAGAGGTCGCTCGTTGGCCACTTATGACTATGGACCTCTGTTATGGGCCATACGATCAGTGGATCAGAAACACCATCGCCCAACCATGAGAAAATGCAGCTTTTGGTTAATGGTGAAATGTTCAGTTTTTAACAGACATTTCACATCAAACTTTACAGTTGATGTCATTGTTCATTAAATGTCCAGCTATAATTTGTAACGCCCTTTATTCTTTTTACACAACCTTTAAAGGTTCAGTGTGTAAGATTTAGGTGAAAGCACCTATCCGCAGAAATTTAATATAAAATAATCCGAGTCATGTTTTCTTTGGTATGTTTCATCTAAATTGTATGAGTTGTTGTTTTCCTCACTCTAGAATGGGCCCTTTGAATTTAAATACTTTATAGTTACTTCAGGAGCGAGTCCTTTCTACGGAGGCCACCATGTTTTTTACAGTAGCCCAGACTGGACAAACTAAACCTTTTGAGTTTTTATGACATCTGAAGCTACCACAGGTCCTCTAACGTGTTTGAAAGGGGAGGATGATGTGAGGGCATTCAGCTGCAACATGACACTTCACCACTAGATGTCAGTAAATTCTACAAACTGAACCTTTTTAAGAAAATTTACATCTGTAAAAATAATGTTTTACATTGTCTTGTATCTAAATTCAACAGATTGTGTCTGTTTTCATACAGTCATTCTATTGGGGACAAAATAAAACATAAACTACAAAGGGAGACACAGTAATAAACTGCTCTACTTTCACCAGTTCTGAAAATACAATGAACAATGTCACTTCCTTCTGTTCTGTCAACTGAAATAAAATGAGTAGCATTTCATCTGTGTCAGTTGTTTTCATGCTTTCAGTTTCTAGTTTGTCGTGTCAGTTTTATACTTTTATTAAAGTCCGCTCCATGTGAAGTGTTTGTGGGGAGAACATCAACAACTGGGCTTTTATTATAGCATGGATCATGAACATGTGTTTTGTAATTCAGCCATATTAGAAAGACAACAATACTATTCCTTTAAGAATCCATTAAACTTTGGTGTTAATCCAGATAAAGGAGCTAATCAAGGATTTGATTTACTGTCTTTAACATTTTGAGTAAAGAGCTTTAAAAAATCATTTTCACCAATTTCCCAGGTAATCATTCTGTTATCGTGAGGAAAGAAATCTGGCTTGTTGTGCATATGATACCTTAAGCCTTTGGGCATTCAATACATTTGGTTATAAGAACAAATATTGAGTATTAATATAAAAAATATTAATATTAAATAATAACTTTAATTGATTAAAGTTCCCACGGGCACCACCCTTCAAAGGAAGGGAAAGATAGCCAATTTATGGATTAAGTCTCATGAAAGTACTAATTACAAATTTGGAACTCTGATCAATAATTAAATTAAGAACTATAACCAAAATTACCATATAGATAGTTAGTTTAGTTGAAGGATATGGAGTTCTTGACAGTGTAGAGGTTGGCAAAATTCACACTTATGCAACATTAATGAAGATAACATTTGTTGAAGAAAACATTTATTATGAAGACAATAAAAGTATAAAAACACAAACTACTAAAGGTGTACTTACTAAATACAGATGTGTATGTGAGTATTCATGTGCGTGTGTGTGCGTGTGTGTGTGTGTGTGTGTGTGTTTGTGTGTATGTGTGTGTGTGTGTGTGTTTGTGTGTTGGTACCAATTTAGAGAAAGTAGCTAGTTGAATGCAAAGAAAGACTGTGAAGAGCACAACATAACTAACATTAACTTTCAAATAACTTATAACAAAATATCACAGCAACACAAATCAAACTTATAAACATCACACGGAATCGGATAAACAGTCTTTGCTTAGCCTAGTATAATTATTAAGCCCAGTTGTGTTACCCGTCCATGAAAAGGGAAAAAGGTTGATGCTGTCAAGTCCAGTGAAGTCGTCTTGCTGGTTTGTGGCTCCTGTGTTTGTGGTTCTGCTGTGCGATGCAGCTCTTGTGCTGAAGTTCTTAGGCAGGCTCTTCCGTCGCTGCTTTTGGAAGGTTTCAGCAGTCTGCTCCAGGCAGGCCTGCTTGAAGGTGGGTAGAGCTTGGATAGGAGGGAAGTTTCCTGTCGGGGTGAGCTGGAGACCTGCACCTCTCCTCCATGGAAGTTGAGCAGAAGAGAGGTGAGCTGAAGAGCGCCAGTTCTCTCTCTCGGAGAGTTGAGTAGAAAGAGAAAGAGGAGGGGGAACTGGGCTTATATTGTCCTGGTGACCTCATGGGTCATGTGACCCAGAGTGACCAATAGTGGTTGAAAGTTGTGTCCACGGTCAGTTTTCTCACCTCGGTGTAAAGTTGAAGCACCCTGGGAGATTGAGTTGTGGAGAATCTCCTTCGTCTCCAGAACAAAGAAACAAGTCGTCAGGCTTTGATTAAACATGTAGGCCGAACTGTAGTTCACAAATACCAGGTCCCAACAGTGTCATTGATCCTCTCTCCACCAGTCCTCCACGTTACAATCAGAAGTGCAGCAGCCTCTTACATAAAGGACACATCAAATGAACAATTCAACAAACTTTATTCTTTTAACCTTGATTAGACTGAATGAATTCAACACTCTTTCAATGGTGCCTTGAAAACCCATCAACCTTTACAATTCAATTTAAACAGCCTACCCCAAAATGATGTAGGATCAATGTCGTTAACCTGTTTGTTGGTCTTTCCAACAAAAGTTCAATAGGTTTTATAAATACTCTGTAATCGTAGAATATGTACCAGCTACATATAAAATACTTACGAAATACGTTCTTTGCAAGATCCCAAATTTGTACCTCTCTGTTTGATGAACTTCACAAGTTCTTCCTCATTACCTACATATAAGTACCGATACATGATGTATTTGTACAGCATTCGTACAAAATATGACACTGTACATTAATCTAAACTGTTATCCAAAAATTAGCATGGATGTACAGATTACTTTAGCCAATGGGATTTCGTCAGTAAGTCTTCACAATGTGATTGGTGCCTCAGAGGCCGAAGGGACAGCGTGAACAGATTAAAAAGACACAACTGTTGCATCTGGAGGACAGTCACTGAGACGCTGAATGACAGCGATGGCTCGTCTCACAACTCTTCTCTTTGCCATGTGGCTTGGTGAGTAGGCAGCAATTCTCATGTTGTAGTTTAAGCGACAAACTGTTTTAAGAAAATCAGAGAGTCACATTTTTAGCTTCGCGGAGCTGCGAGTGAATTAAAGGCTTTTGTGACTTTGTGACTGATGCCTCATCTTCGAAAAAAAAGAAACCAAGAGCTTATTCAGACGTGAAACCTAAATGTTAAATAACCATCAGACTAATGTAAAATAATGTCTTTTTAAAAGAGGTTTAGGTAAAGTGTTTCTAACAAGATACTGTGATAAGGTGGTGTTCTCTGTCTGCACACTCACAGCCACGATTCTAAATCATTATGTTGGAACTATTTCTCATTCAGGTCTGACAGTGAGCACAGTGGTTGATCTGGAGAAGACAATCATCAGAGGTCAAAGCGTGGACCAAATGAGCGTGTCTGTACCATGTCCAGCTGAAAGCCACTGATGGAAAACAACAGTCCTCCAGTGTTTTCTACCTTTCTGGGATTTAATTTGAGGTATTGGTCCCCGAAGACGATATATCAGTGGTTGAAACCTCTTGAGCCCCTCCTCTGATTGGCTGACTGCACTTTGAGTGACACGCGACCAGGCCTATCACCGGTCTTATTCTGGCGCATTCACTCTGGTAAACATAGATGAAAGTCATGTTATATTTGCAGCTATAGAAGACCAGCCACATATTCACAGTCGGTTACAACAGGATGTTTCTGAACTGTAAGTTACACCGTCCTCATGTTTGTTCAAGTTTTAGCAGGACAGTCGGCCAATGTAGGAGTAACGTCCCGAGTTACAGTACGGAGTTTCACAATGGAGTTTCACAATGGAGTTTCAATACGGAGTAACGTAGACTTTACTCCGAACTGAGCACAGCGACACGGCACATCAGAAGGAATAAAGAGTAACCTCTGGTCTCGAACAGTAACGTTCTGAGCAGGAATGTGCACGGACACATTCTCTTCCTTGCATCCCTCCACACTACAGTGTTTCTTCAGTGTTGTTTGATGTGGTTAGCCTGTGGTAGCTAACAAGCTGCTAGCTCAGCAACAAGTCTGCTTGTTGTCGCATTTGGTGTGGAGGGTGTTGGTGGTGAGCGGGGTGGTGGGTTCGGAGGCTGGACTGGTACCGGCTGGGTGGGGCTGAGAGACGAGTGCAAACCCATATGACACATTAGGGGAGGAAGTACAAAACGAGACGTTTCGATTAAATAATTCTTAGAATGAACTGAGTGAAAAGTCCGCGGAGTGACTGTTTTCATACTTTGAGGCCACCTACTGACCCCTTCAAGTCATTACGGATAGTAAAATCCCAGAAAATGTATTTTACACAATATGGGCGCTTTAAAACTCTTGAATTTAGTTGTCTTTTCAAATTGAAAATCTTTGGCCATCTTTGGCAGTGTCCTCTACCTACATGGCTCCTCTATTTTATCCTGAGATACCTGTATTCTCTCAGTTTTGTGCGTCACGTGTTGTTGTCGTTGTTATTCTAACCGATTGATTTCAAAATTGGCCTTTCTGTTGCAATAGTTCTGGTGGCAACTGTTTGTTCTCTTATTCAAAACACTTCTTCCCCTTCTCACGTCTGTTGACACGATGCGGACAAGTGTTTGAGCCGAGAGGGGTATTCAGCTGCAACATGACACTTCACCACTAGATGTCAGTAAATTCTACAAACTGAACCTTTTTAAGAAAATTTAAATCTGTAAAAATAATGTTTTACATTGTCTTGTATCTAAATTCAACAGATTGTGTCTGTTTTCATACAGTCATTCTATTGGGGACAAAATAAAACATAAACTACAAAGGGAGACACAGTAATAAACTGCTCTACTTTCACCAGTTCTGAAAATACAATGAACAATGTCACTTCCTTCTGTTCTGTCAACTGAAATAAAATGAGTAGCATTTCATCCGTGTCAGTTGTTTTTATGCTTTCAGTTTCTAGTTTGTCGTGTCAGTTTTATACTTTTATTAAAGTCCGCTCCATGTGAAGTGTTTGTGGGAGAACATCAACAACTGGGCTTTTATTACAGCATGGATCATGAACATGTGTTTTGTAATTCAGCCATATTAGAAAGACAACAATACTATTCCTTTAAGAATCCATTAAACTTTGGTGTTAATCCAGATAAAGGAGCTAATCCAGAATATATTTTACTGTCTTTAAGATTTTGAGTAAAGAGCTTAAAAAACATTTTCACCAATTTCCCAGGTAATCATTCTGTTATCGTGAGGAAAGAAATCTGGCTCGTTGTGCATATGATACCTTAAGTGTGACACGGTTAAATGGTGTGCCTTTGGGCATTCAACAAATTTGGTTATCAGAACAAATATTGAGTATTCATATTAAAAATATTAATATTAAAAAATAACTAATTGATTGAAGTTACCTCGGGGCACCACCCTTCGAAGGAAGGGAAAAGAGCCAATTTATTGATTAAGTCTCATGAAAGTACTAACTACAAATTTGGAACTCGGATCAATAATTAAATTAATAACTATAACCAAATTACCACATAGATAGTTAGCAAAGTTGAAGGATATGGAGTTCTTGACAGTGTAGAGGTTGGCAAAATTCACAATTATGCAACATTAGTGAAGACAACATTTGTTGAAGAAAAACATTTACTATGAAGATAATAAAAGTATAAAAACACAAACTACTAAAAGTGTACTTGCTAAATACAGATGTGTATGTGAGTATTCGTGTGTGTGTGTGTGTGAGAGTGAGTGTGCTTTCAAAATGGCGGCTGGCCACTATGAAGACAAAGACCCCCTGGTGTTTCCACCATGTGGCTGAGATCACATGTGTATCTTAAGTTTCGGGAGATGTGTGCATGTGTTTGTGTGTGTGTGTGTATGTGTGTGTGTGTGTGTTGGTGCTAGGTTAGAGAGAGCAGCTAGTTGAATGCAAAGAAAGAATGTGAAGAGCACAACATAACTAACATTAACTTTCAAATAACTTATAACCAAAATATCACAGCAACACAAATCAAACTTATAAACATCACACGGAATAGAATAAACAGTCTTTGCTTAGCCTAGAATAATTATTAAGCCCAGTTGTGTTACCTGTCCATGAAAAGGGAAAAAAGGTTGATTTGCTGTTTGAAATCCAGTGAAGTCGTCTTGCTGGTTTGTGGCTCCTGTGTTTGTGGCTCTGCTGTGCGATGCAGCTCTTGTGCTGAAGTTCTTAGGCAGGCTCTTCCGTCGCTGCCTTTGGAAGGTTTCAGCAGTCTGCTCCAGGCAGGCCTGCTTGAAGGTTGGTAGAGCTTGGATAGGGAGGAAGTTTCCCTGGCGGGGTGAGCTGGAGAGCTACACCTCTCCTCCATGGAAGTTGAGCATAAAGAGAGGTGAGCTGGAGAGCCACACTTCTCCTCTCGGAGAGTTGAGTAGAAAGAGAAAGAGGAGAGGGGGAACTGGGCTTATATTGGCCTGGTGACCTCATGGGTCACCAGGCCCATAGTGGTTGAAAGTTGTGTCCACGGTCAGTTTTCACACCTCGGCTTTAGAAATTGAAGCACCCTGGGAGACTGAGTTCTGGAGAATCTCCTTCGGCTCCAGAACAAAGAAACAAGTGGTCAGGCTTTGACTAAACATGTAGGCCGAACTGTAGTTCACAAATACCAGGTCCCAACAGTGTCATTGATCCTCTCTCCACCAGTCCTCCACTTTACAATCAGAAGTGCAGCAGCCTCTTACATAAAGGACACATCAAATGAACGATTCAACAAACTTTATTCTTTTGACCTTGATTAGACTGAATGAATTCAACACTCTTTCACATTTGATGTGGTTAGCCTGTGGTAGCTAACAAGCTGCTAGCTCAGCAACAAGTCTGCTTGTTGTCGCGTTTGGTGTGGTGGGTTCGGAGGCTGGGCTGGTACCGGCTGGGTGGGGCTGAGAGACGAGTGCAAACCCATATGACACATTAGGGGGAGGAAGTACGAAACGAGACGATCGATTACATAATTCTTAGAATGGACTGAGTGAAAAAGTCCGCGGAGTGACTGTTTTCATACCTTGGGGCCACCTACTGACCCCTTCAAGTCATTACAGATAGTAAAAGCCCAGAAAATGTATTTTACACAATATGGGAGCTTTAAAACTCGAAAACTTGAATCTTGTTGTCTTTTCAAATTGAAAATCTTTGGCCATCTTTGGCATTGTCCTCTACCTACATGGCTCCTCTTTTTTATCCTGAGATAACTGTATTCTCTCAGTTTTGTGCGTCACGTGTTGTTGTCGTTGTTATTCTAACCGATTGATTTCGAAATTGGCCTTTCTGTTGCAATAGTTCTGGTGGCAACTGTTTGTTCTCTTATTCAAAACACTTCTTCCCCTTCTCACGTCTGTTGACACGATGCTGACAAGTGTTTGAGCCGAGAAATCTCTGTGTCCAATCTGCAAGTAAGGATGAAGAGTAAAAAACAGAGCAAGTTCTCAGGATGGCTTTCAGAGATAACAGCTGTAAGTGTAACCAGAACGCGTCACGATTATCTCAAATCTTTCTTTTGTCTCTGGGAACACCAGCTCTTTATGAAAATGTTCCTTGTAGACTAATACATGATACACACTATAAGTATTTTTACTCTACATGCTCTATGTCAAGACATTCTCCAGAGTTCATGTCTCACAACGGCTCGACAATCATAGATATTAGTCCCCTGAACATGAACAAACACAATCTACTTAGAGGGAGTAATAAAGGACCCAATCTTGATATTTTCAGGCCAACTCGTAATTTTTCCATCCCGCACCAGAGACCCTGGTCAAAATGGTTTCGGTCACACTCCTTGTCGGAGCATTGGTATCTTGAGGCTGCAGAAAACCATGGCACGGTTGACCAATCAAAACCTGGTCTGAGGTAAATTGTAAAGCCTTCCACATTTTATATTTAGGGTGCATTAATAAGATAGCAAAACGTGTTGGTTGTCTACCGGTGCAACCTAAGCCAGGATAAGTGGATGACAATGGACGGACCGAAGGCTCAGCTTTAGTTTGAATCCGTTTCCATCACAGAAAAAACTTTAGAGATTCATAAGTAATTGAACAGATACATGTAAAGTCAAACAATTCTCACATTCAATTTTTGTCAGGGTATAATCCTCCTTATTAACACATGAGACTGTGGACCTGTGTATAGAATTGACCTGTAAAGACACTTCTCTTTCTTACTTCTGCTGTATTGGTGACTGGCTGTTTCTCTTTGGTCGTCCTTCAACTGAAATCTCTTTCTTCAATCTGCAAGTCACAATAACGGTCAAAACAGTACAAGCTGTGTTTTTTAAGATAAACTGGAAATACAATATCTGTCAAGATGCTAAATATGGATCATTTTGTATAGTAAGCAAATCAATATCAGATATCAGATTATATATGAAAAAGGTAACAGTCTCTAATCAAAGGTGGGCGCCCCACCAGCGCCGGCGACCGCTATGAGTGTGAATCTGGAAAGCTGTGTTCATTTCCAAGTCCATGCTGAAACTAGACCTCTCGTCTCAGAGACGTCCGCCGTCCTCTCCTGGTCCTCCAGGTCCTCTGACATGGCTGCTTCAGCCCTGACTGTCTCACTTGGGACAACTGTGCTCTTGGCGATCAGGAAACTCCGTAGGTGAGAAGCCTCTACTTCATACATTTCTACCGTGTGTGTGTGCTGTTATTGGAGTCCTCGCTCATAGCGGGACAATCTAGATTACTTAGCATTAGCATGCTAATTGGTGTGTTGTATATGTGTGTGTACAGGGACAGGCACTTCAGCCACAAGAGTTAAAGTTAGTCTTTAAAATAAACACAATTCCCATCTTATCCCAACGGGTCCTGACGAGGTCAGTGTTAAATCCTGGAAAAAGACCTAAAGAGGTAACAAGAGTGTAACAGTCTATTAAATATTCGATGCACATACAGTCGATGGTCTATACGTCTTCCCACTTTCCAGATATGAATCTGAAATATCTTGGGAACTACTTTGTTTCAAATAACACATGACTTTGACTGATCCTCTACATTTTTAATTATGATGTTGTATACGCTGTATCTATGGTGAAGTATGGGTCACATGAAGTATATAACACCTCCTCTGGCTCACAAGCTAACTGTCTTCTTCATACGACTCCAACCCCCCTCCTCCCCAGCCTGCATCCTCTAAAGTGTCCATCACACCTCACCATGTTAGAAGACAGCTGAGGAAACTCCTCTCAGGCAAGGCTCCGGGCCCCGATGGTGTCAGCCCCAAGGTGCTCAAAGCCTGTGCCCCCCAGCTCTGTGGAGTGCTTCACCGTGTCTTCAACATGAGCCTGAGTCTTCAGAGGGTCCCTGTGCTGTGGAAGACGTCCTGCCTCATTCCTGTGCCGGAGACGCCGTGTCCCAGTGGCTCCAAGGACTACAGGCCGGTGGCACTGACATCCCACATCATGAAGACCCTGGAGAGACTCCCGGAGCAAGCTCAGGCCCATGGTCAGGCCACACTTGGATCCCTCCAGTTCGCCTACCAGCCCCGGCTTGGAGTTGAGGACGCCATCGTCTACCTGCTGAATCGAGTCCACGACCACCTGGACAAGCCGGTCAGCACTGTGAGGGCCATGTTTTTACTTCTCCAGTGCTTTCAACACCATCAGGCCAGATCTACTGGGCGAGAAACTCCAGCGATGCAGGTTGATGACCCCGTTCTGGACAATGTCTCCCACCCTCTCCATGACGTGCTGGTCAAACACAGGAGCACGTTCACTGCAAGACTGAGACCACCAAGATGCACCACAGAGCGCCACAGAGCAGATTCATGTAAAGTCAAAGAATTCTCATATTCAATTTTGTCAGGGTGTAATCCTCCTTATTAACACATGAGACTGTGGACCTGTGTATAGAATTGACCTGTAAAGACACTTCTCTTTCTTACTTCTGCTGTATTGGTGACTGGCTGTTTCTCTTTGGTCGTCCTTCAACGGAAATCTCTTTCTTCAATCTGCAAGTCACAATAACGGTCAAAACAGTACAAGCTGTGGTTTTAAGATAAACAGGAAGTACAATATCTGTCAAGATGCTAAATATGGATCATTTTATATTGTAAGAAAATCCCTGTTAGAAGTCGTCCAGTAAATTGCCTGCTTCTTTCATTGAAACTGATGGAAAAACATTGAAATCGTTGTTGACACTGTGTCAGAAAGGCGTCGATTAAGGTAAGATTCATTTTGTGAATGTTGAAATACTGCTCATGAAATACAACAAGAACCGTTGGGGAATCAGAGCAAAGCTGTAATGAGGGAGGTCGTTTTCATGCTGTCCTTTGAGACACAAACCAACTAACTGTCAGATTGGTTGAAGAAATAAAAAATGTTGAACATTATTAACTGCTGCTGGAGATTCATCGCAATGGGACAACAACAACAGATACAGATCAACAATTAGCATAGATGAGCAGATTACTTTAGCCAATGGGGTTGCGTCAGTAAATCTTCACAATGTGATTGGTGCCTCAGAGGCCGACGGGACAGAGGAACAGATTTAAAAAGACACAATTGTTGCATCTGGAGGACAGTCACTGAGACGGTGAATGACAGCGATGGCTCGTCTCACAACTCTTCTCGTTGCCATGTGGCTTGGTGAGTAGGCAGCAATTCTCTCTGTGTTCTAGTTTCAAACTGTTTCAGTAAAGCAATGCATCACATTTCTGTCTTTTATCAAGGTGTGAAAGTGAAGGAGTTTGTGACATGACTGGGTCTGACCAAGAAATACTGCTGCTGCTTCTTTTTCTTTTTGTCAGATACTGTGATAAGGTGTTGTTCTCTGTCTCATTCAGGTGTGACAGTGAGCACAGTGGTTGATCTGGAGAAGAGAATCATCGGAGGTCAAGAGTGTGGACCAAATGAGCGTCTGTACCATGTCCAGCTGATATCCACTGATGGACAACACCAGTACCTTTGTGGCGGCTCTCTGATCAGTAACCGGTGGATTCTGACTGCAGCTCACTGCTATAAGCCAGGACGGTGAGAAAGTGAAACAACTTTTACATTAATGTCCTGATGCACCGGTCATTAATGGTTTGATGTAAAACTATGATTAATAACCAACAGTATTAGAATATGACGTGTTGACTGTGATTCAGTGATGTTTAAACTTTTACCTGTAGGACGTTCACTGCACATATAAGCGTGCATGCTGGTCCTCCTAAAAGAGTACGAATCACAGATCGACCTGTGATCTTCAACGACGGCAAGCAACACGACCTCATGTTACTGAAGCTGCCTAAAGCAGTTGTAGGTGTCAAACCTGTACGAGCTCCCGACTGTCAACATCCTCCCAAGAGGTGAGTTCTCATCCTTCCAGTGAACATGTGAAAATAAAAACTAGAATTAGTTAATTAACTACGTATAGTTTCAAAATATATTTTAATTTTTGTTTTTGTTTTTTACAGAGATGCTGTGGTTCAGGTTGCAGGTCACGGTTCCACGAAGGTTGGCCCAAATAATGAAAGAAGTGAGATTAATGTTATTTGATTATTTTTATAATCTTTTTTTCCTTTTGTTCTTGTTTTGTTAAGAAACAAATATTTAAATCAATCAGGTTTTTGTTTGCCTTCTTATTGTGTTGCTTATTTATACAAAAACACTCTCATAGGTTAAATGTAATTCATTAAAGTATCAATAAGTATAATAATCTTCCGGTGGTGAGTTCACTGGTAAAAACTTTTCTTCTCCTCAGAACCTGGTTCTTCAGACACTCTGCATTGTGCTGATATGGACGTCATCGACTGTGAGACGTTCATGAGCTTTCTGCGTCGGAAAAATCCAGAACTCTTCGCAGCCTATAAACATGAGCACTTGATCTGTGCCCATACACCTTCGGTGGATGCCACTCACGTGAGTACACATGTTCACACTTTGTTTCATTTCTTCAGCTTTAACAAGTGTCAATTGTTGGTTATAAATAGAAATAATAATTTGAGCAAAAAAGCGCAATAAATACACGTGTGTCTTTCACAGGGTGACTCTGGTGGAGGAGTGGTGTACCAGGACAAGATTTATGGTGTCATTGTACGTGGGCATCCTACAGTTGTCTCTGGTTGGTCACTTATGACTATGGACCTCTGTTATAGGCCATACGATCAGTGGATCAGAAACACCATCGCCCGACCATGAGAAAATGCAGCTTTTGGTTAATGGTGAAATGTTCAGTTTTTAACAGACATTTCACATCAAACTTTACAGTTGATGTCATTGTTCATTAAAGGTCCAGCTATAATTTGTAAAGCCCTTTATTCTTTTTACACAACCTTTAAAGGTTCAGTGTGTAAGATTTAGGTGAAAGCACCTTTCTCCAGAAATTTAATATAAAATAATCCGAGTCATGTTTTCTTTGGTATGTTTCATCTAAATTGTATGAGTTGTTGTTTTCCTCACTCTAGAATGGGCCCTTTGAATTTAAATACTTTATAGTTACTTCAGGAGCGAGTCCTTTCTACGGAGGCCACCATGTTTTTTACAGTAGCCCAGACTGGACAAACTAAACCTTTTGAGTTTTTATGACATCTGAAGCTACCACAGGTCCTCTAACGTGTTTGAAAGGGGAGGATGATGTGAGGGGTATTCAGCTGCAACATGACACTTCACCACTAGATGTCAGTAAATTCTACAAACTGAACCTTTTTAAGAAAATTTACATCTGTAAAAATAATGTTTTACATGTTCTTGTATCTAAATTCAACAGATTGTGTCTGTTTTTATACAGTCATTCTATTGGGGACAAAATAAAACATAAACTACAAAGGGACACAGTAATAATCTGCTCTACTTTCACCAGTTCTGAAAATACAATGAACAATGTCACTTCCTTCTGTTCTGTTAACTGAAATAAAATGAGTAGCATTTCATCCGTGTCAGTTGTTTTCATGCTTTCAGTTTCTAGTTTGTCGTGTCAGTTTTATACTTTTATTAAAGTCCCGCTCCATGTGAAGTGCTTGTGGGGAGAACATCAACAACTGGGCTTTTATTACAGCATGGATCATGAACATGTGTTTTGTAATTCAGCCATATTAGAAAGACAACAATACCATCCCTTTAAGAATCCATTAAATTTTGGTGATAATCCAGATAAAGGAGCTAATCCAGAATATATTTTACTGTCTTTAAGATTTTGAGTAAAGGGCTTTAAAAAAATCATTTTCACCAATTTCCCAGGTAATCATTCTGTTATCGTGAGGAAAGAAATCTGGCACATGTAGTGAAATGGTGAAATTACTCTGCAGCAGACACACAGGTTTTTATCGGCTCTGATCAGCGGCGATGGAAACGTGACACCAGGGTGAACGTGCTAATTTGGACATTCTCGTTGCAACTGTGTCGTCCAACATAAAAAATTGAAATGAAATGAAACAGCAAAGTTACATTGAAGTTCAGATACACTCGCTGCACAGACAATAGTACCCAGTGCTTCACGTGTTATCACACCTTCAGGCAAATTCAGGACACAAAGTTGTAGTTGCATATCAGTTACTGAGTGAAATATTTGCTTTTGCTATTGAACTTATCATCACAGCAAGAGGAGATATTTTACCAAGTAACTGATCAACTAACTTTTACAAAAACCTTGTGTTTAATGTCTTATCTTCAGTTGAGACACACACACACACACACACACACACACACACACACACACACACACACACACACACACACACACACACACACACACACACACACATACACGCACAACGCACACACACACACACACACACACACACACACACACACACAGTTACTAAAGATTAAACTAGAAGCCACATCATTTGCAAAGTAATGAAACGACTCAGCAGCTGGTCAGACCTAACTTGTCTTTGGTTCTTTCAACACTAAAAATGCATGTGTCTACAGTCATTCTATTGGGGACAAAATAAAACATAAACTACAAAGGGACACAGTAATAAACTGCTCTACTTTCACCAGTTCTGAAAATACAATGAACAATGTCACTTCCTTCTGTTCTGTTAACTGACATAAAATGAGTAGCATTTCATCCGTGTCAGTTGTTTTCATGCTTTCAGTTTCTAGTTTGTCGTGTCAGTTTTATACTTTTATTAAAGTCCCGCTCCATGTGAAGTGTTTGTGGGGAGAACATCAACAACTGGGCTTTTATTACAGCATGGATCATGAACATGTGTTTTGTAATTCAGCCATATTAGAAAGACAACAATACCATCCCTTTAAGAATCCATTAAATTTTGGTGATAATCCAGATAAAGGAGCTAATCCAGAATATATTTTACTGTCTTTAACATTTTGATTAAAGGGCTTTTAAAAAATCATTTTCACCAATTTCCCAGGTAATCATTCTGTTATCGTGAGGAAAGAAATCTGGCACATGTAGTGAAATGTTCAAATTACTCTGCAGCAGACACACAGGTTTTTATCGGCTCTGATCAGCGGCGATGGAAACGTGACACCAGGGTGAACGTGCTAATTTGGACATTCTCGTTGCAATTGCGTCGTCCAACATCTCACCAAGGAAAAAAATAGAAGCAATCTCCTCGATTTGCAATGAGAAAAGAGTTTTTTTCACAGGGTTTACCTGCTACCTGATAATTTTGGTGTAAAGACGTGTCATTGATCTTCTCTCAACCAGTCCCTCCTCCTTCCTTTACTCTTCTCTCTCTCCTCGTTCACTCGTCTCATTTTACGTTTTATTTCCTTCCCCCTGTCTACACCTTCCTCTGGTCTTTCTTTCTAGGGGTCCTGAGCCTTGTTGCCTTGTGACCCCTCTTAATAAATCAATGTCTACTTGGCATGCCTACTTCCTGTTCCTACTCAGATTTCTCTTGTACCAACTGCTGACGTATCAGCAGGTTAAATAATGCTGTTTTTGCTCTTATACACGTGTGTTAAAGAGAGGGAGAGAAATATATATGCACTCTTGATAAGCAGCGTGATCACCATTTACCATTAACAGCTGACGTATACATGGAAATATGACTACAGGTTATATATTAGTCCAATAAAATGTCTCGGAACACAAAGATCTTTGTGTAAAATTGAAATGAAACAGCAAAGTTACATTGAAGTTCAGATACACTCGCTGCACAGACAATAGTACCCAGTGCTTCACGTGTTATCACACCTTCAGGCAAATTCAGGACTCAAAGTTGTAGTTGCATATCAGTTACTGAGTGAAATATTTGCTTTTGCTATTGAACTTATCATCACAGCAAGAGGAGATATTTTACCAAGTAACTGATCAACTAACTTTAACAAAAACCTTGTGTTTAATGTCTTATCTTCAGTTGAGACACACACACACACACACACGCACACAGACACACACACACACACACACACACACACACACACACACACACGCACACACACACACACACACACACGCACACACACGCGCACACACACACACACAGTTACTAAAGTCATTTTGTTAATGACAAATAATGAATTTGAACGGTGAACACGTTCATATTATCTGAGGTCTCGCTAAAACGTTACAGAATGTTTTCCTTCTCCTGAGGAGAGACGCTGTCTAAATCGAATGCTTGCACCATGTCGTTGCTCAGTGCCCGTAAAATTTCCGCGATGTAGCCTAACCTAAACCGACTAACTCGACTTCGCACTACGTTACCCATGATTCATCGCACACACATGTAGTCCAAACAAGCAACGTATTCCAAGACAACAGCTCTCGGTCTCATATAAAAATGGCAAGTGAAAGCAGAGACGCAGACTCAGCGACTACATCCGATGCACCTTATTATTATTTGCGGGATTTTTACACACTGTCTGATAAAGATTCCGACAGTAAACATCTCACCTTTCTGTGCAAATTGTGTCCTCCTGCGCTGAAAAAGCAAGTCCGGACGTCAGCCTCATCCGCATCTAATTTAAAACGGCATGTGGAGCTGAAGCATCCAGCTAGCCTAAAAAGTTATCTCCAAGTAATTGAAAGTCAAAAAAAGACCAAGACCCCTGCCAACAGCCCAAATGACCCAAACCACATTGTCTGCAGCCTTCAAGGGTATGATTTCCCAGCAACAGGTAGACAAACTCGTAATTGACTACATTGTTGGAGATTTACAGCCTCTGAGTAAAGTGGAAAAGCCCTCCTTCATCAGACTAGTGAATGGTTTGCAACCAGGCAGACGTGTGCCTTCAAGAAGGCAGGTTCAGGGACTGTTCAATAAAGAATTCAGTGAGGTTATCAGTAACCTTGAAGCTGAACTTGCTGATATTGACCATGTTTGCACAACAGCAGATTGTTGGTCAGCTGTCAACAAAGGATTTATGAGCATTACCATTCATTGGCTGGACAAAAATGATATATCACAGAGAAGGTCAGCAGTCCTTGCATGCTGCCGTGTCAGAGGAGCACACACATATGATGTGCTGGCAAAAGTGTTGGCAGATGTGTATAAGGAGTTTAAAATTCAAAACAAAATTGTGTGCACTGTGACGGACAACGCTTCAAATTTTGTTAAAGCATTCAACTGTATTGGAGAGAGTGTTGCCATTACTGATGCAGCTGATGAAGCAACTGAAGATGATGCATCAGAAGAATCTGGCCCTGCTAGTGAGAGCTCAGATGAGGATGATGGGATTGAGCCTGCACCTCTCTCAGATTTAGAGGATCCTTGCCTTCCACCTCACAGAAGGTGCATGGCTCACACCTTAAATCTGGTTGCCAAAGACACAGAAAAGGTATCTGATAGACAGTACAAAACGCGAGCGAGGCCCGTCTTTTCAAAGGCATCTGCTCTATGGAACAGAGTGAAAAGTCCAAAAGCCTCCGATTTTGTTGAGGAAAAGCTTGGGATTGGCTTTGTAACACCAAATAATACACGTTGGAACTCTATGTTCCTCTCCATGCAGCGACTGTCTAAAATAGCAACTATGATTCCCCAGGCCAGTCTGTCTACGGATCCTGAATATGACAGACTCCTCCTGCACACTGTCTGTGATGAGTTTGGCCTACGTCGATTTACTCCAGAAGAAATCGACTTCATACACAAGTTTGTGAATGTGATGAGCCCCCTAGCCTCTGCCCTGAACATCCTTCAGGGGGAGAAAAACACATTCCTTGGGTTCCTGGCTCCCACTATTGTCCAGCTGAAGAATGATTTGAATGGCCTATTGGATGAGAGTTTCGAGCCTGCGGCTACGCAAGGTTTATTTGCATGTCGTCCCCTCATCCAGAACATGATACAGTCACTCTCTACAAGAGTGGAAGTCATGCTCGAAAAGAGAGAAAACATACTGGCAGCTATACTACTGCCAGCATTCAAGATGGACTGGGTGGAGGATGAGATTAAGCGAAGCAAGAATTTCAATCTGTTGACATAGCTGATGACTCTAATCAAGCCCAGTCATCTGGTGGCTCTGAGAGCAAAAGGTCATCCTTTTTCAAATTTAACTGCCCATCAAGTGTCAAAAAGTCTGAGGTGGACATCTACCTGGATGCACAGACCAATGATGACTTCACGGAGTACATAGTCTTACCAAAACTGACAAAGCTGTTTGTCAAATACAACACAGCACTCCCTTCGAGCGCTCGAGTAGAGAGGCTATTCAGCACTGGTGGCCAGATCTTTAGGCCCAGGAGAAACAGGTTGGGAGATGCCAACTTTGAAAAGCAATTGCTTTTAAATGCTAACAAAAAGCAGGAGTCTAGTCTGTGGACTAAGCAAGCTTGTGTGATTCTTTGATAAGAACATTGTTTACATGTTTGTTTACTCAGAGTTTTGAGTGTCAGTCCCATAACAGAGGGGCACCTGAGTTCTACAGGGGTGCAGTTTACAGTATAAAGAGTTCAAAAGGAGTTGTTGATGTTCGAATGCATGTCATCAGTACTTGTTACGCTGTCCAAGTAATATTTCAGGACTTTGTCTGAAAAGTTAACAACCTACCTCTCTTGAGCTGTTTGATAAAAATGGCCATCTTGATTTTCATGTTTCATTTCATTTCATTTTAATTTTAATGTTTTTTTTACAATATTACATAGCCTACATTATTTAACTGAAGCCATTTTCTAAAGGTAGGTGCAACAGACAAATAAAACAAACCCCCCAACAAACTTTTTGTCCTCTGTCCACACATTTATTTTATAAATTTAAATGATGGAATTTAAGGTCTAGCCTAATAATTGGTTTCATAGCAAGGCATAGCACTATGATTTGTTGTGCCTTTTGTTTGCAGGGTATGAATAAATAAACAGGCAAAATTAGCAATAATTAAAAAAAAATTTAAAAAACATTTCTTTTAGGAATTGATACATATGAAGTACAGTTTAAGGCAAGGGGTAGTGATGGATAAAGTTTTCTTTAAAAAACAAGTTAAGTCTTTCATTCTCACTTTCCACCTTAAAACTATGAAATGAACTGAACGATGAACTAGTTCAGAATTTAAATGGTGAACTATGAACGTGAACTATTCATGTTTACTTGTATGAACTGAACTTTGAACTAGTTCATGAGAGGTGTGAACTTGCACAACACTGGCGCACACACACACACAGTTACTAAAGATTAAACTGGAAGCCACATCATTTGCAAAGTAATGAAATGACTCAACGGCTGGTCAGACCTAACTTGTCTTTGGTTCTTTCAACACTAACAATGCATGTGTATGTATGGGGTTAGAAAAAATACAATACACCCAAAAACAAAATAAAAGCACTCTATTAGTCTGAGGAGGGAAGGGATGTAATTACAGTTTTTCTCGATTGCTTAAGCACGATTTTTTACCAGAACCAGTTACACACTGCTGTTGCTAACCTAAAACACTTTTAGCAATTCTACTTCTCGGTGGTTAGAGTACTGTAAGTGAAGTACACAGAGAAAGTGCAAATATACAATAAATTTACCAAACACTACACAAGACCAATGCTGCAGACTGATGAAATTATAATTTATTTCTCTCCATATTCCCAAATCAGTCAAAATGTCAACATGGAGAATCACAACAAAACATGTCCCAGTTTTCACCCTACTACACTAGTGTGCATAACACTGTAAGCTCAGCAAATATCAGACCAACAGAAGATTATGTTTCCAGTTCAGGTCACAATGACAGATTTCACTGTATGTCTGCTAAGATTTGGCTGAACTCTTAGTCCAGACTCCCTCAGCGTCAATCCGTGGTTCACGACATGGTCAACTAGTGCTGCGCGAATTTCATTTGATAAATTTGGTCCTCTTCTTCTTTGAGCACGTTCTCCTCCTGCTTCAGGTCTTCCTCTTCCTCTTCCTCTTCCTCTTCCTCTTCCTCTTCCTCCACCTCGGCCTCTGGCACGGCCTCCGCCTCTTCCTCTTCCTCCTTCTCCTCCTCCGTGGATTCCCCCTCTCACCCTCACTCTTCTTCTTCTTCTGACTCCTTCCATTTTGGTTGAAGACAGGTGAACTCACCTGCTGCATTTGTATAGTGCTTAAACCTGATTGGTGTGTCTACAATTTAGCAATCATGTGTTTGCGCACCTGATGGCTGTGTTGAACCAATTGGCTCATAGGGGGGGTCATTTGACAGTCAGTGCTTTGGAATTGCAATCTTGATATACTTCTGTGTTTAATGTATACAAGTGTGTTTAGTGTTTTGCAAATACTGTGTGTATTGTTTTGCAAAAAGTGTGAAGCTGACATTGTGCTTATAGTGGTGCAGATCTGGGCCCATGTTTTGCTCCTTGAGTGTAAGGTTTTGATAATTGTGTAATACTTTTGATTTTAGTGTTTATGCAATCGAACAAAACTGTAAGTGGTTTCATATTTATTTCATATTAATTAGAATCATAGAATATTGAATTATGAACTAATATGGAAACGATTACAATCAGAAGTGCAGCAGCCTCTTACATAAATGTCACATCGAATGAACGATTCAGCAAACTTTATTCTTTTAACTTGGATTAGACTGAATTAATTCAACACCTTTTCAACGGTGCCCTGAAAACACATCAATCTTTACAATTCAATTTAAACAGCCTACCTAAGATTATGTAGGATCAATGTCGTTAACCTGTTTATTGGTCTTTCCAACAAAAGTTCAGTAGGTTATATAAATACTCTGTAATCGTAGAATATGTATCAGCTACAGGGCGGCTGTGGCTGAGGGGTAGAGCGGTCGTCCTCCAACCTGAAGGTCGGCAATTCGATCCCCAGTCTTCCCCATCTGCATGCCGAAGTGTCCTTGGGCAAGATGCTGAACCCCGAATTGCCCCTCATAGAACAACAAAGTAATAATAGATGCACTGTATGAATGTGTGTGTGAATGGGTGAATGAAAAACTGTACTGTAAAGAGCTTTGAGTGGTCATCAAGACTAGAAAAGCATATATAAATACAAAACCATTTACCATTACCATTTACATATAAAATACCTACAATATATACGTTCTTTACAAGATCCAAAATTTGTACCTCTTTGTTTGATGAACTTCACAAGTTCTTCCTCTGTACCTACATATAAGTACTGATAATTACACTGTACGTTAATCTAAACTGTTATCCAAAAATTAGCATAGATGTGCAGATTACTTTAGCCAATGGGGTTGCGTAAATCTTCACAATGTGATTGGTGCCTCAGAGGCCGACGGGACAGAGGAACACATTTAAAAAGACTGTTGCATCTGGAGGACAGTCACTGAGACGCTGAATGACAGCGATGGCTCGTCTCACAACTCTTCTCGTTGCCATGTGGCTTGGTGAGTAGGCAGCAATTCTCTCTGTGTTCTAGTTTCAAACTGTTTCAGTAAAGCAATGCATCACATTTCTGTCTTTTATCAAGGTGTGAAAGTGAAGGAGTTTGTGACATGACTGGGTCTGACCAAGAAATACTGCTGCTGCTTCTTTTTCTTTTTGTCAGATACTGTGATAAGGTGTTGTTCTCTGTCTCATTCAGGTGTGACAGTGAGCACAGTGGTTGATCTGGAGAAGAGAATCATCAGAGGTCATGAGTGTGAAGCAGATGAGCGTCTGTACCATGTCCAGCTGAAATCCACTAATGGAACACACGTGTCCAAGTGTGGCGGCTCTCTGATCAGTAACCGGTGGATTCTGACTGCAGCTCACTGCTATAAGCCAGGACGGTGAGAAAGTGAAACAACTTTTACTTTAAAGCTCTGATGCACCGGTCATTAATGGTTTGATGTAAAACTATGATTAATAACCAACAGTATTAAAATATGACGTGTTGACTGTGATTCACTGATGTTTAAACTTTTACCTGTAGGAATGTCACTGCACATATAGGCGTGCATGCTGGTACTCTTCAAATAGTACGAATCACAGATCGACCTGTGATCTACATCAACAACAACCAGCAACACGACCTCATGTTACTGAAGCTGCCTGAAGCAGTAGGTATCACACCTGTACCACTTCCCGACTGTAAACATCCTCCCAACATGTGAGTTCTCATCCTTCCAGTGAACATGTGAAAATAAAAACTAGAATTAGTTAATTAACTACGTATAGTTTCAAAATATATTTTAATTTAAATTTTTGTTTTTTACAGAAGTGCTGTGGTTCAGATTGCAGGTCACGCTTCCACGAAGGTTGGCCCAAATAATGCAAAACGTGAGATTAATGTTATTTGATTATTTTTATAATCTTTTTTTCCTTGTGTTCTTGTTTTGTTAAGAGACAAATATTTAAATCAATTAGGTTTTTCTTTGTCTTCATATTGTTTTGCTTATTTCTACAAAAAACACTCATAGGTTCAATGTAATTTATTAAAGTATCAATAAGTATAATAATCTTCCAGTGGTGAGTTCACTGGTAAAAACTTTTCTTCTCCTCAGAACGTGGTTCTTCAGACACTCTGCAATGTGCTGATATGGACGTCATCGACTGTGAGACGTACATAAGTGATCTGCGTGAGAAATTTAAAAAATTTTACGAAGAGAAGAAACATGAGCACTGGATCTGTACCAGAAGACCTTTGGTGGATGCATGTTGCGTGAGTACACATCTTCTAACTTTGTTTCATTTCTTCAGCTTTAACAAGTTTCAATTGTTGGTTATAAACAGAAATAATAATTTGAGCAAAAAAGCGCAATAAATACACGTATGTCTTTCACAGGGTGACTCTGGTGGAGGAGTGGTGTACAAGGACAAGATTTATGGTGTCATTTCACATGGTGATACACATGTCGCTGTTGACCCACTTGCATCTAGCGACCTCTGTTATGAGCCATACTTGAACTGGATCAGAGCTACTATCGCCCGACCATGAGCAAATGCAGCTTCTGGTTAATGATGAAATGTTCAGTTATTGAACAGAAATCTCACATCTAAATTTACAGTTGATGTCATTGTCCATTAAATCTTTAACTATCATTTGTTAATTCATGAAATATTTCCTATACATTTGTATAAGAAATAAAATCTGTAAAATAAACAATTGTGCCTTTTCCCATATGTAAATTCTATAGATGTTCTTCTTTTACCAAAACTGAAAAGAAAATGAACAATTTGACTTTCTTTCCCCAACGTTCTGTCAACTGAAATAAAATGAGTATCAATGCATTTGTGGCTTGTTGTTTTTAAGGTTTTAGTGTCAAAGTCAAACTACACACATGAACACATTCCTGCACAATGTAAAACTTCTTTAGTCAATGTTTTGTCTTACCTTTACCACCAATGAATTGAATGACTACCCTGCGGGACTGTGAGAAATCGCCAGTGAGGAGAGAAGATGTTTTATGGATTCTCTTTACTTTTTCATGCGTTGTTTATCTATTTAAGTTCGTCTCCACGTGGAACACTTGTGGGAAGACAAAACAAATGCATCAAAATAGTTCAATCAACATCTCTGCTTTTACCATAGCATGAAGATGTGTTTTGCATTTCACCATATTGAGAAGAAGACAGTAAAATCACAGTTTTATTCCAGCCCAGGTTAAGTGCACTTTGTGCTGGTAGATAGAGTCTGCTTTTCCTCACAGAACTTTGTTGTGGGACTTAGAAAGTAATTACAAACAGAAAACACAAACCTTTAGTAAACAAGCACAACTGGGAAGTTGCAAATTTCTCACAACCTGAAAAATCTTTGCCTCACCCCCCAGTGGCCCTGAAGTACCATGATAAAACACCGAGAGGTCCCCGGTGTTTGGTTTCTGTCCCTTCTGGTGTAGAAACATGATGATGTTCTCTGCCAGTGAAAACAACATCATTCTTGGTTCCAGGTGATTTTACACACTAATGAAAACATGTGAACTTCATATTAAATCTTGCTGATAGAGCCCTGTAAACCTTTCCCACTGTACCTCTAAGTCAGTTTCACTTTCCTCCAGTTTATGGAGTGTAAGAGCAGAAACTGTTGGTAGGAATGGAAAACGTCCTTTGCATAAATGTGCACAGGTCCGCAGCCAATAGGATCGTGTTGATAAGTGTTCGTGGTTTGACCGTCAGCTGCCACTGCTGAGACAGACAGAAGGTGAATATATGCCTGAGAACAATGGCTCAACTGATGCTTCTTCTCTATCGGCTGTGGCTCAGTAGAGTATTCAAATGCTTTCTATAAATTATACTGGTCAAGCTTTGTTTTTACGATGCTGTGTTAAAGTACTCGTGTTTAAATTTTCGTGTTTAGTTTCACATTTGAATAGATTGAATCAGTTGCTGCATTTGTCTGTATGCAGTTCATCCTAAGTTTGGAAGTTTGTATCCACAAGTAGAGCTATGATACAATATTGTTATGTTCGTGCATGAAAATCTGATATTATCATCATCAATCCATCCATCCATCCATCCATCCATCCATCCATCCATCCATCTGTCTGCTTTTTACAGGCATCATATTGATTAACCGAACTACCCTAAAACAGCATTTGGTCATTGACAGGCACTTCTGTTACAGTTGTGTATGTCGCCTGTTCAGTTTAATATCGCACAAGACTCAACTGAACAGAACCTTTTTGTGATGTTGAGATTTGTGTAGCAAAGTCCAACTGATATAATTACAGTTGTATGAAACAAGACTCCTGTTATCCAAGCAAGACTGAGGGTAGAACGGTTTATTTATTCATCTCTCACGTTTAGCTTTAACAGTGATTACGTTTGTCATGCAGTTTTTATTTCTTCTTGCATTGTCTAGCATTGTTTTCAACCACATTCGACCTGACTGCACATTTCAGGAAGCCTGCTACGGTGGAACACATCATCAAGCATTGATCCTAACTGGAGCTGTCAGCCCAGCAATCAGCAAGTCAAGGATAATCTGGTTTGAAAAGGCTGCCCACCTCACTGCTGCATACCAGGAGCCTTTGAGTAACACATCACTAAGCCTCTGAGGAGGAAGAGGAATTGATTTAATGCAGGGACATGTTTCTGTGGTGAACACTTCCATCCATACCCAGTGTAGCAGTTTGTGCACAAACTGACTGTAAACCGTCTTTGAAAGACATGTTCAAATTATAAATACAGACCGTTTACCTTGGTCTGCTTCTTGTGTCCTGCAAACATTAAAGCACTGATCTATAGACGTACATCAGTTCAACTCATGCACTGCTACGGTGCTTTAAAAAAAAAGGTACAGTGCTTAAATGTTGATAAAACGTCACACAGTGCTATTCTTC
>NC_061484.1:26686939-26710613 GCF_022539355.2 Hippoglossus stenolepis
TTGTTTTGTCTTCCCACAAGTGTTCCACGTGGAGACGAACTTAAATAGATAAACAACGCATGAAAAAGTAAAGAGAATCCATAAAACATGTTCTTTCCTCACTGGCGATTTCTCACAGTCCCGCAGGGTAGTCATTCAATTCATTGGTGGTAAAGGTAAGACAAAACATTGACTAAAGAAGTTTTACATTGTGCAGGAATGTGTTCATGTGTGTAGTTTGACTTTGACACTAAAACCTTAAAAACAACAAGCCACAAATGCATTGATACTCATTTTATTTCAGTTGACAGAACGTTGGGGAAAGAAAGTCAAATTGTTCATTTTCTTTTCAGTTTTGGTAAAAGAAGAACATAATATTATTATGTCTACCGTTGTAGTTTTGTTTCCAATACAAAGACTGTATGATAACAGAAGCCATCTATAGAATTTACATATGGGAAAATGCACAATTGTTTATTTTACAAATTCCTATACAATTGTATAACAAATATTTCACGAATTAACAAATGATAGTTAAAGATTTAATGAACAATGACATCAACTGTAAATTTAGATGTGAAATGTCTGTTAAATAACTGAACATTTCACCATTAACCAGAAGCTGCATTTGCTCATGGTCGGGCGATAGTAGCTATGATCCAGTTCAAGTATGGCTCATAACAGAGATTCATAAATCCAGCTGGTGCAGCACAGGCATGTGTAGGATGACCCAGTACAATGACACCATGAATCCTGCCCTGGTACACCACTCCTCCACCAGAGTCACCCTGTGAGAGACATACGTGTGTTTATTGCATTTTTTTTCTGTAATCATTAACATTTCTATTTTTAACAAACAATTGAAACTTGTTATAGCTGAAGAAATGAAACAAAGTTAGAAGACATGTACTCACCTTACATGTATCCACCCCATGTCTAAAGGCACAGATCCAGTGCTGATGTTTTCTGTCTTTGTAATATTGCTTATCATCATTGATGCAGATATGTTCTGAGCTCTTCACAGTCGATGACGTCCATTTCAACACAATGCAGAGTGTCTGAAGAACCAGGTTCTGAGGAGAAGAAAAGTTTTTACCAGTGAACTCACCACCGGAAGATTATTATACTTATTGACACTTTAATAAATTACATTGAACCTACAAGAGTTATTTTGTATAAATAAGCAACACAATATGAAGACAAAGAAAAACCTGATTGATTTAAATATTTGTCTCTGAACAAAACAAGAACACAAGGAAAAAAAGATTATAAAAATAATCCGATAACATTAATCTCACTTCTTTCATTTTTTGGGCCAACCTCGGTGGAAGCGTGACCTGCAACCTGAACCGTATCACTTCTGTAAAAAACAAAAATTAAAATTAAAATATATTTTGAAACTATACGTAGTTAATTAACTAATTCTAGTTTTTATTTTCACATGTTCACTGGAAGGATGAGAACTCACATGTTGGGAGGATGTTTACAGTCGGGAAGTGGTACAGGTGTGATACCTACAACTGCTTTAGGCAGCTTCAGTAACATGAGGTCGTGTTGCTTGCTGTTGTTGATGTAGATCACAGGTCGATCTGTGATCAGCACTTCTGTAGCAGGACCAGGATGCACGCCTATATGTGCAGTGACCTCCCTACAGGTAAAAGTTTAAACATCAGTGAATCACAGTCAACACGTCATATTTTAATACTGTTGGTTATTAATCATAGTTTTACATCAAACCATTAATGACCGGTGCATCAGAGCTTTAAAGTAAAAGTTGTTTCACTGTCTCACCGTCCTGACTTATAGCAGTGCTCTGCAGTCAGAATCCACCGGTCACTGATCAGAGAGCCGCCACAAAAGGTACGATGATTGGTTGTCAGCTGGACATGGTACAGACGCTCCTTTGGTCCACACTCATGACCTCCGATGATTCTCTTCTCCAGATCAACCACTGTGCTCACTGTCACACCTGAATGAGACAGAGAACAACACCTTATCACAGTATCTGACAAAAAGAAAAAGAAGCAGCAGCAGTATTTCTTGGTCAGACCCAGTCATGTCACAAACTCCTTCACTTTCACACCTTGATAAAAGACAGAAATGTGATGCATTGCTTTACTGAAACAGTTTGAAACTAGAACACAGAGAGAATTGCTGCCTACTCACCAAGCCACATGGCAACGAGAAGAGTTGTGAGACGAGCCATCGCTGTCATTCACCGTCTCAGTGACTGTCCTCCAGATGCAACGGTTGTGTCTTTTTAAATGTGTTCCTCTGTCCCGTCGGCCTCTGAGGCACCAATCACATTGTGAAGATTTACGCAACCCCATTGGCTAAAGTAATCTGCACATCTATGCTAATTTTTGGATAACAGTTTAGATTAACGTACAGTGTAATATTTTGTACGAATGCTGTACAAATACATCAGGTATCAGTACTTATATGTAGGTACAGAGGAAGAACTTGTGAAGTTCATCAAACAAAGAGGTACAAATTTTGGATCTTGTAAAGAACGTATATATTGTAGGTATTTTATATGTAAATGGTAATGGTAAATGGTTTTGTATTTATATAGTGCTTTTCTAGTCTTGATGACCACTCAAAGCTCTTTACAGTACAGTTTTTCATTCACCCATTCACACACACATTCATACAGTGCATCTATTATTACTTTGTTGTTCTATGAGGGGCAATTCGGGGTTCAGCATCTTGCCCAAGGACACTTCGGCATGCAGATGGGGAAGACTGGGGATCGAATTGCCGACCTTCAGGTTGGAGGACGACCGCTCTACCCCTCAGCCACAGCCGCCCTGTAGCTGATACATATTCTACGATTACAGAGTATTTATATAACCTACTGAACTTTTGTTGGAAAGACCAATAAACAGGTTAACGACATTGATCCTACATAATCTTAGGTAGGCTGTTTAAATTGAATTGTAAAGATTGATGTGTTTTCAGGGCACCGTTGAAAAGGTGTTGAATTAATTCAGTCTAATCCAAGTTAAAAGAATAAAGTTTGCTGAATCGTTCATTCGATGTGACATTTATGTAAGAGGCTGCTGCACTTCTGATTGTAATCGAAATTTGCACTTTCTCTGTGTACTTCACTTACAGTACTCTAGTCAGTGCTTTGGAATTGCAAGGAAGTGACATCTTGATATACGTCTGTGTCTAATGTATACAAGTGTGTTTAGTGTTTTGCAAAAGGTGTGAAGCTGACATTGTGCTTATAGTGGTGCAGATCTGGGCCGTTGTTTTGCTCCTTGAGTGTCAGGTTTTGATAATTGTGTAATACTTACTGTAATTGTGATTTTAGTGTTTATGGTCTTGTGTAGTGTTTGGTGAATTTATTATATATTTGCACTTTCTCTGTGTACTTCACTTACAGTACTCTAACCACCGAGAAGTAGAATTGCTAAAAGTGTTTTAGGTTAGCAACAGCAGTGTGTAGCTGGTTCTGGTAAAAATCGTGCTTAAGCAATCGAGAAAAACTGTAATTACATCCCTTCCCTCCTCAGAATAATAGAGTGCTTTTATTTTGTTTTTGGGTGTATTGTATTTTTTCTAACCCCATACATACACATGCATTGTTAGTGTTGAAAGAACCAAAGACAAGTTAGGTCTGACCAGCCGTTGAGTCATTTCATTACTTTGCAAATGATGTGGCTTCTAGTTTAATCTTTAGTAACTGTGTGTGAGTGTGCGCCAGAGTTGTGCAAGTTCACACCTCTCATGAACTAGTTCAAAGTTCAGTTCATACAAGTAAACATGAATAGTTCACGTTCATAGTTCACCATTTAAATTCTGAACTAGTTCATAGTTCAGTTCATTTCATAGTTTTAAGGTGGAAAATGAGAATGAAAGACTTAACTTGTTTTTTAAAGAAAACTTTATCCATCACTACCCCTTGCCTTAAACTGTACTTCATATGTATCAATTCCTAAAATTCCTAAAATTCCTTTTTAATTATTGCTAATTTTGCCTGTTTATTTATTCATACCCTGCAAACAAAAGGCACAACAAATCATAGTGCTATGCCTTGCTATGAAACCAATTATTAGGCTAGACCTTAAATTCCATCATTTAAATTTATAAAATAAATGTGTGGACAGAGGACAAAAAGTTTGTTGGGGGGTTTGTTTTATTTGTCTGTTGCACCTACCTTTAGAAAATGGCTTCAGTTAAATAATGTAGGCTATGTAATATTGTAAAAAAAAACATTAAAATTAAAATGAAATGAAATGAAACATGAAAATCAAGATGGCCATTTTTATCAAACAGCTCAAGAGAGGTAGGTTGTTAACTTTTCAGACAAAGTCCTGAAATATTACTTGGACAGCGTAACAAGTACTGATGACATGCATTCGAACATCAACAACTCCTTTTGAACTCTTTATACTGTAAACTGCACCCCTGTAGAACTCAGGTGCCCCTCTGTTATGGGACTGACACTCAAAACTCTGAGTAAACAAACATGTAAACAATGTTCTTATCAAAGAATCACACAAGCTTGCTTAGTCCACAGACTAGACTCCTGCTTTTTGTTAGCATTTAAAAGCAATTGCTTTTCAAAGTTGGCATCTCCCAACCTGTTTCTCCTGGGCCTAAAGATCTGGCCACCAGTGCTGAATAGCCTCTCTACTCGGGCTCGAGAGGAGTGCTGTGTTGTATTTGACAAACAGCTTTGTCAGTTTTGGTAAGACTATGTACTCCGTGAAGTCATCATTGGTCTGTGCATCCAGGTAGATGTCCACCTCAGACTTTTGACACTTGATGGGCAGTTAAATTTGAAAAGGATGACTTTTTGCTCTCAGAGCCACCAGATGACTGGGCTTGATTAGAGTCATCAGCTATGTCAACAGATTGAAATTCTTGCTTAACTTAATCTCATCCTCCACCCAGTCCATCTTGAATGCTGGCAGTAGTATAGCTGCCAGTATGTTTTCTCTCTTTTCGAGCATGACTTCCACTCTTGTAGAGAGTGACTGTATCATGTTCTGGATGAGGGGACGACATGCAAATAAACCTTGCGTGGCCGTAGGCTCGAAACTCTCATCCAATAGGCCATTCAAATCATTCTTCAGCTGGACAATGGGAGCCAGGAACCCAAGGAATGTGTTTTCTCCCCTGAAGGATGTTCAGGGCAGAGGCTAGGGGCTCATCACATTCACAAACTTGTGTATGAAGTCGATTTCTTCTGGAGTAAATCGACGTAGGCCAAACTCATCACAGACAGTGTGCAGGAGGAGTCTGTCATATTCAGGATCCGTAGACAGACTGGCCTGGAGAATCATAGTTGCTATTTTAGACAGTCGCTGCATGGAGAGGAACATAGAGTTCCAACGTGTATCATTTGGTGTTACAAAGCCAATCCCAAGCTTTTCCTCAACAAAATCGGAGGCTTTTGGACTTTTCACTCTGTTCCATAGAGCAGATGCCTTTGAAAAGACGGGCCTCGCTCGCGTTTTGTACTGTCTATCAGATACCTTTTCTGTGTCTTTGGCAACCAGATTTAAGGTGTGAGCCATGCACCTTCTGTGAGGTGGAAGGCAAGGATCCTCTAAATCTGAGAGAGGTGCAGGCTCAATCCCATCATCCTCATCTGAGCTCTCACTAGCAGGGCCAGATTCTTCTGATGCATCATCTTCAGTTGCTTCATCAGCTGCATCAGTAATGGCAACACTCTCTCCAAAACAGTTGAATGCTTTAACAAAATTTGAAGCGTTGTCCGTCACAGTGCACACAATTTTGTTTTGAATTTTAAACTCCTTATACACATCTGCCAACACTTTTGCCAGCACATCATATGTGTGTGCTCCTCTGACACGGCAGCATGCAAGGACTGCTGACCTTCTCTGTGATATATCATTTTTGTCCAGTCAATGAATGGTAATGCTCATAAATCCTTTGTTGACAGCTGACCAACAATCTGCTGTTGTGCAAACATGGTCAATATCAGCAAGTTCAGCTTCAAGGTTACTGATAATCTCACTGAATTCTTTATTGAACAGTCCCTGAACCTGCCTTCTTGAAGGCACACGTCTGCCTGGTTGCAAACCATTCACTAGTCTGATGAAGGAGGGCTTTTCCACTTTACTCAGAGGCTGTAAATCTCCAACAATGTAGTCAATTACGAGTTTGTCTACCTGTTGCTGGGAAATCATACCCTTGAAGGCTGCAGACAATGTGGTTTGGGTCATTTGGGGCTGTTGGCAGGGGGTCTTGGTCTTTTTTTGACTTTCAATTACTTGGAGATAACTTTTTAGGCTAGCTGGATGCTTCAGCTCCACATGCCGTTTTAAATTAGATGCGGATGAGGCTGACGTCCGGACTTGCTTTTTCAGCGCAGGAGGACACAATTTGCACAGAAAGGTGAGATGTTTACTGTCGGAATCTTTATCAGACAGTGTGTAAAAATCCCGCAAATAATAATAAGGTGCATCGGATGTAGTCGCTGAGTCTGCGTCTCTGCTTTCACTTGCCATTTTTATATGAGACCGAGAGCTGTTGTCTTGGAATACGTTGCTTGTTTGGACTACATGTGTGTGCGATGAATCATGGGTAACGTAGTGCGAAGTCGAGTTAGTCGGTTTAGGTTAGGCTACATCGCGGAAATTTTACGGGCACTGAGCAACGACATGGTGCAAGCATTCGATTTAGACAGCGTCTCTTCCTCAGGAGAAGGAAAACATTCCATAACGTTTTAGCGAGACCTCAGATAATATGAACGTGTTCACCGTTCAAATTCATTATTTGTCATTAAGTTGCGTTCAGTTCATCGTTCTCATAAAAATGAACGCGTTCTTTTGAACTCATTCATGCACAACACTGGTGTGCGCATGTGTGTGTGTGTGCGTGCGTGCGTGTGTGTGTGTGTGTGTGTGTCTCAACTGAAGATAAGACATTAAACACAAGGTTCTTGTTAAAGTTAGTTGATCAGTTACTTGGTAAAATATCTCCTCTTGCTGTGATGATAAGTTCAATAGCAAAAGGAAATATTTCACTCAGTAACTGATATGCAACTACAACTTTGTGTCCTGAATTTGCCTGAAGGTGTGATAACACGTGAAGCACTGGGTACTATTGTCTGTGCAGCGAGTGTATCTGAACTTCAATGTAACTTTGCTGTTTCATTTCATTTCAATTTTTTATGTTGGACGACACAATTGCAACGAGAATGTCCAAATTAGCACGTTCACCCTGGTGTCACGTTTCCATCGCCGCTGATCAGAGCCGATAAAAACCTGTGTGTCTGCTGCAGAGAAATTTGAACATTTCACTACATGAGCCAGATTTCTTTCCTCACGATAACAGAATGATTACCTGGGAAATTGGTGAAAATGATTTTAAAAGGCCCTTTAATCAAAATGTTAAAGACAGTAAAATATATTCTGGATTAGCTCCTTTATCTGGATTAACACCAACGTTTAATGGATTCTTAAAGGAATAGTATTGTTGTCTTTCTAATATGGCTGAATTACAAAACACATGTTCATGATCCATGCTGTAATAAAAGCCCAGTTGTTGATGTTCTCCCCACAAACACTTCACATGGAGCGGGACTTTAATAAAAGTATAAAACTGACACGACAAACTAGAAACTGAAAGCATGAAAACAACTGACACGGATGAAATGCTACTCATTTTATTTCAGTTAACAGAACAGAAGGAAGTGACATTGTTCATTGTATTTTCAGAACTGGTGAAAGTAGAGCAGTTTATTACTGTGTCTCCCTTTGTAGTTTATGTTTTATTTTGTCCCCAATAGAATGACTGTATGAAAACAGACACAATCTGTTGAATTTAGATACAAGACAATGTAAAACATTATTTTTACAGATGTAAATTTTCTTAAAAAGGTTCAGTTTGTAGAATTTACTGACATCTAGTGGTGAAGTGTCATGTTGCAGCTGAATGCCCCTCACATCATCCTCCCCTTTCAAACACGTTAGAGGACCTGTGGTAGCTTCAGATGTCATAAAAACTCAAAAGGTTTAGTTTGTCCAGTCTGGGCTACTGTAAAAAACATGGTGGCCTCCGTAGAAAGGACTCGCTCCTGAAGTAACTATAAAGTATTTAATTCAAAGGGCCCATTCTAGAGTGAGGAAAAAAACAACTCATACAATTTAGATGAAACACACTAAAGAAAACATGACTCGGATTATTTTATATTAAATTTCTGCGGATAGGTGCTTTCACCTAAATCTTACACACTGAACCTTTAAAGGTTGTGTAAAAAGAATAAAGGGCTTTACAAATTATAGCTGGACATTTAATGAACAATGACATCAACTGTAAAGTTAGATGTGAAATGTCTGTTAATAACTGAACATTTCACCATCATTAAACGCTGCATTTTCTCATGGTCGGGCGATGGTGTTTCTGATCCACTGATCGTATGGCCCATAACAGAGGTCCATAGTCATAAGTGACCAACCAGAGACAACTGTAGGATGCCCACGTACAATGACACCATAAATCCTGCCCTGGTACACCACTCCTCCACCAGAGTCACCCTGTGAAAGACACACGTGTATTTATTGCGCTTTTTTGCTCAAATTATTATTTCTATTTATAACCAACAATTGACACTTGTTAAAGCTGAAGAAATGAAACAAAGTGTGAACATGTGTACTCACGTGAGTGGCATCCACCGAAGGTGTATGGGCACAGATCAAGTGCTCATGTTTATAGGCTGCTAAGAAGAGTTCTGGATTTTTCCGACGCAGAAAGCTCATGAACGCTCACAGTCGATGACGTCCATATCAGCACAATGCAGAGTGTCTGAAGAACCAGGTTCTGAGGAGAAGAAAAGTTTTTACCAGTGAACTCACCACCGGAAGATTATTATACTTATTGATACTTTAATGAATTACATTTAACCTATGAGAGTGTTTTTGTATAAATAAGCAACACAATAAGAAGGCAAACAAAAACCTGATTGATTTAAATATTTGTTTCTTAACAAAACAAGAACAAAAGGAAAAAAAGATTATAAAAATAATCAAATAACATTAATCTCACTTCTTTCATTATTTGGGCCAACCTTCGTGGAACCGTGACCTGCAACCTGAACCACAGCATCTCTGTAAAAAACAAAAACAAAAATTAAAATATATTTTGAAACTATACGTAGTTAATTAACTAATTCTAGTTTTTATTTTCACATGTTCACTGGAAGGATGAGAACTCACCTCTTGGGAGGATGTTGACAGTCGGGAGCTCGTACAGGTTTGACACCTACAACTGCTTTAGGCAGCTTCAGTAACATGAGGTCGTGTTGCTTGCCGTCGTTGAAGATCACAGGTCGATCTGTGATTCGTACTCTTTTAGGAGGACCAGCATGCACGCTTATATGTGCAGTGAACGTCCTACAGGTAAAAGTTTAAACATCACTGAATCACAGTCAACACGTCATATTCTAATACTGTTGGTTATTAATCATAGTTTTACATCAAACCATTAATGACCGGTGCATCAGGACATTAATGTAAAAGTTGTTTCACTTTCTCACCGTCCTGGCTTATAGCAGTGAGCTGCAGTCAGAATCCACTGGTCACTGATCAGAGAGCCGCCACAAAGGTACTGGTGTTGTCCATCAGTGGATATCAGCTGGACATGGTACAGACGCTCATTTGGTCCACACTCTTGACCTCCGATGATTCTCTTCTCCAGATCAACCACTGTGCTCACTGTCACACCTGAATGAGACAGAGAACAACACCTTATCACAGTATCTGACAAAAAGAAAAAGAAGCAGCAGCAGTATTTCTTGGTCAGACCCAGTCATGTCACAAACTCCTTCACTTTCACACCTTGATAAAAGACAGAAATGTGATGCATTGCTTTCCTAAACAGTTTGAAACTAGAACACAGAGAGAATTGCTGCCTACTCACCAAGCCACATGGCAACGAGAAGAGTTGTGAGACGAGCCATCGCTGTCATTCAGCGTCTTAGTGACTGTCCTCCAGATGCAACAGTTGTGTCTTTTTAATCTGTTCCTCTGTCCCGCGGGCCTCTGAGGCACCAATCACATTGTGAAGATTTACTGACACAACCCCATTGGCTAAAGTAATCTGCACATCTATGCTAATTGTTGATCTGTATCAGTTGTTGTTGTCCCATTGCAATGCAACACCAGCAGCAGTTAATAATGTTGAACTTTTTATTTCTTCAACCAAATTGACAGTGAGTTCTTAGAGTTTGGTTTGTGTCTCAAAGGACAGCATGAAAACGACCTCCCTCATTACAGCTTTGCTCTGATTCCCCAACGGTTCTTGTTGTATTTCATGAGCAGTATTTCAACATTCACAAAATGAATCTTACCTTAATCGACGCCTTTCTGACACAGTGTCAACAACGATTTCAATGTTTTTCCATCAGTTTCAATGAAAGAAGCAGGCAATTTACTGGACGACTTCTAACAGGGATTTTCTTACAATATAAAATTATCCATATTTAGCATCTTGACAGATATTTTACTTCCAGTTTATCTAAAAAAACACAGCTTGTACTGTTTTGACCGTTATTCTGACTTGCAGATTGAAGAAAGAGATTTCAGTTGAAGGACGACCAAAGAGAAACAGCCAGTCACCAATACAGCAGAAGTAAGAAAGGAAGTGTCTTTACAGGTCAATTCTATACACAGGTCCACAGTCTCATGTGTTAATAAGTAGGATTTTACCCTGACAAAATTGAATGTGAGAATTGTTTGACTTTACATGTGTCTGTTCAATTACTTATGAATCCCTAAAGTTTTTTCTGTGATGGAAACGGATTCAAACTAAAGCTGAGCCTTCGGTCCGTCCATTGTCATCCACTTATCCTGGCTTAGGTTGCACCTTAGACAACCAACACGTTTTGCTATATTATTAATGCACCCTAAATATAAAATGTGGAAGGCTTTATAATCCTCAGACCAGGTTTTGATTGGTCAACCGTGCCATGGTTTTCTGCAGCCTCAAGATACCAATGCTCCGACAAGGAGTGTGACCAAAATCACTACGAGTTGGCCTGAAAATATCAAGATTGGGTCCTTTATTACTCCTTCTAAGTAGATTGTGTTTGTTCATGTTTAGGGACTAATATCTATGATTGTCGAGCCGTTGTGAGACATGAACTCAAGACATCTTGAGCCTTGGCAGAGGTATGTGCTCTCTAAGTGCTATTCTAGTTTATTGGTTGGTTGTTTGTCAGCAGGATTACATTAAACTAATGAAACTAAGTGGAAGGATGGGACATGGGCCAAGAAAGAACCCCTTAAATTTTAGCGTGGATCTGGACAAAGGGGCAGACCTAGGAATTATTTGTATATATTTAATCAAAATTGAGCGGCCTATATACATATTATACATCTGCAGGGTTGGTCATATTTGTATCCATATTTTGACCTATTACCCAGGGAATACTGCACGGATCTTGATTCGGTTTTATTTTCACCAACCTGCGATTCTTTTGCGAAATAGATTATGTTGTTTATGATCTTGTTTAGTTGGTTGTGATTGAATTTAAGGAGTTAAGCTGTTGGACCCTGGTTTAGATAAGAAATGTACTGAGTGTCCTTCTAACTTCAAACTGAAACACAGAGCAAGTAGAATAAAAATACTTATAGTGTGGATCATGTATTAGTCTACAAGGAACATTTTCATAAAGAGCTGGTGTTCCCACAGACAAAAGAAAGATTTGAGATAATCGTGACGCGTTCTGGTTACACTTACAGCTGTTATCTCTGAAAGCCATCCTGACAACTTGCTCGGTTTTTTACTCTTCATCCTTACTTGCAGATTGGACACAGAGATTTCTTGGCTCAAACACTTGTCAGCATCGTGTCAACAGACGTGAGAAGGGGAAGAAGTGTTTTGAATAAGAGAACAAACAGTTGCCACCAGAACTATTGCAAAAGAAAGGCCAATTTCGAAATCAATCGGTTAGAATAACAACGACAACAAGACGTGACGCACAAAACTGTCTAAAATGGCTCAATTACAAAACACATGTTCATGATCCATGCTATAATAAAAGCCCAGTTGTTGATGTTCTCCCCACAAACACTTCACATGGAGCGGGACTTTAATAAAAGTATAAAACTGACACGACAAACTAGAAACTGAAAGCATAAAAACAACTGACACAGATGAAATGCTACTCATTTTATTTCAGTTGACAGAACAGAAGGAAGTGACATTGTTCATTGTATTTTCAGAACTGGTGAAAGTAGAGCAGTTTATTACTGTGTCTCCCTTTGTAGTTTATGTTTTATTTTTGTCCCCAATAGAATGACTGTATGAAAACAGACACAATCTGTTGAATTTAGATACAAGAACATGTAAAACATTATTTTTACAGATGTAAATTTTCTTAAAAAGGTTCAGTTTGTAGAATTTACTGACATCTAGTGGTGAAGTGTCATGTTGCAGCTGAATACCCCTCTCGGCTCAAACACTTGTCAGCATCGTGTCAACAGACGTGAGAAGGGGAAGAAGTGTTTTGAATAAGAGAACAAACAGTTGCCACCAGAACTATTGCAACAGAAAGGCCAATTTCGAAATCAATCGGTTAGAATAACAACGACAACAACACGTGACGCACAAAACTGAGAGAATACAGGTATCTCAGGATAAAAAAGAGGAGCCATGTAGGTAGAGGACACTGCCAAAGATGGCCAAAGATTTTCAATTTGAAAAGACAACTAAATTCAAGAGTTTTAAAGCGCCCATATTGTGTAAAATACATTTTCTGGGATTTTACTATCCGTAATGACTTGAAGGGGTCAGTAGGGGGCCTCAAAGTATGAAAACAGTCACTCCGCGGACTTTTCACTCAGTTCATTCTAAGAATTATTTAATCGAAACGCCTCGCTTTGTACTTCCTCCCTAATGTGTCATATGGGTTTGCACTCGCCTCTCAGCCCCACCCAGCCGGTACCAGTCCAGCCTCCGAACCCACCCCCCCCTCACCACCAACACCCCTCCACACCAAATGCGACAACAAGCAGACTTGTTGCTGAGCTAGCAGCTTGTTAGCTACCACAGGCTAACCACATCAAACAACACTGAAGAAACACTGTAGTGTGGAGGGATGCAAGGAAGAGAATGTGTCCGTGCACATTCCTGCTCAGAACGTTACTGTTCGAGACCAGAGGTTACTCTTTATTCCTTCTGATGTGCCGTGTCGCTGTGCTCAGTCGGAGTAAAGTCTACGGCATTCGTATTGAAACTCCATTGTGAAACTCCATTGTGAAACTCCATTGTGAAACTCCATTGTGAAACTCCGTACTGTAACTCGGGACGTTACTCCTACATTGGCCGACTGTCCTGCTAAAACTTGAACAAACATGAGGACGGTGTAACTTACAGTTCAGAAACATCCTGTTGTAACCGACTGTGAATATGTGGCTGGTCTTCTATAGCTGCAAATATAACATGACTTTCATCTATGTTTACCAGAGTGAATGCGCCAGAATAAGACCGGTGATAGGCCTGGTCGCGTGTCACTCAAAGTGCAGTCAGCCAATCAGAGGAGGGGCTCAAGAGGTTTCAACCACTGATATATCGTCTTGGGGGACCAATACCTCAAATTAAATCCCAGAAAGGTAGAAAACACTGGAGGACTGTTGTTTTCCATCAGTGGCTTTCAGCTGGACATGGTACAGACACGCTCATTTGGTCCACGCTTTTGACCTCTGATGATTGTCTTCTCCAGATCAACCACTGTGCTCACTGTCAGACCTGAATGAGAAATAGTTCCAACATAATGATTTAGAATCGTGGCTGTGAGTGTGCAGACAGAGAACACCACCTTATCACAGTATCTTGTTAGAAACACTTTACCTAAACCTCTTTTAAAAGACATTATTTTACATTAGTCTGATGGTTATTTAACATTTAGGTTTCACGTCTGAATAAGCTCTTGGTTTCTTTTTTTTCGAAGATGAGGCATCAGTCACAAAGTCACAAAAGCCTTTAATTCACTCGCAGCTCAAGGTAAAAATGTGACTCTCTGATTTTCTTAAAACAGTTTGTCGCTTAACACACAACATGAGAATTGCTGCCTTCTCACCAAGCCACATGGCAAAGAGAAGAGTTGTGAGACGAGCCATCGCTGTCATTCAGCGTCTCAGTGACTGTCCTCCAGATGCAACAGTTGTGTCTTTTTAATCTGTTCACGCTGTCCCTTCGGCCTCTGAGGCACCAATCACATTGTGAAGACTTACTGACGAAATCCCATTGGCTAAGTAATCTGTACATCCATGCTAATTTTTGGATAACAGTTTAGATTAATGTACAGTGTCATATTTTGTACGAATGCTGTACAAATACATCATGTATCGGTACTTATATGTAGGTAATGAGGAAGAACTTGTGAAGTTCATCAAACAGAGAGGTACAAATTTGGGATCTTGCAAAGAACGTATTTCGTAAGTATTTTATATGTAGCTGGTACATATTCTACGATTACAGAGTATTTATAAAACCTATTGAACTTTTGTTGGAAAGACCAACAAACAGGTTAACGACATTGATCCTACATCATTTTGGGGTAGGCTGTTTAAATTGAATTGTAAAGGTTGATGGGTTTCAAGGCACCATTGAAAGAGTGTTGAATTCATTCAGTCTAATCAAGGTTAAAAGAATAAAGTTTGTTGAATTGTTCATTTGATGTGTCCTTTATGTAAGAGGCTGCTGCACTTCTGATTGTAACGTGGAGGACTGGTGGAGAGAGGATCAATGACACTGTTGGGACCTGGTATTTGTGAACTACAGTTCGGCCTACATGTTTAATCAAAGCCTGACGACTTGTTTCTTTGTTCTGGAGACGAAGGAGATTCTCCACAACTCAATCTCCCAGGGTGCTTCAACTTTACACCGAGGTGAGAAAACTGACCGTGGACACAACTTTCAACCACTATTGGTCACTCTGGGTCACATGACCCATGAGGTCACCAGGACAATATAAGCCCAGTTCCCTCCCTCCTCTTTCTCTTTCTACTCAACTCTCCGAGAGGAGAACTGTGGCTCTTCAGCTCACCTCTCTTTCTGCTCAACTTCCATGGAGGAGAGGTGCAGGTCTCCAGCTCACCCCGACAGGAAACTTCCCCTATCCAAGCTCTACCCACCTTCAAGCAGGCCTGCCTGGAGCAGACTGCTGAAACCTTCCAAAAGCAGCGACGAAGAGCCTGCCTAAGAACTTCAGCACAAGAGCTGCATCGCACAGCAGAACCACAAACACAGGAGCCACAAACCAGCAAGACGACTTCACTGGACTTCGAACAGCATCAACCTTTTTCCCTTTTCATGGACGGGTAACACAGCTGGGCTTAATAATTATACTAGGCTAAGCAAAGACTGTTTATCCGATTCCGTGTGATGTTTATAAGTTTGATTTGTGTTGCTGTGATATTTTGGTTATAAGTTATTTGAAAGTTAATGTTAGTTATGTTGTGCTCTTCACAGTCTTTCTTTGCATTCAACTAGCTACTTTCTAAATTGGTACCAACACACAAACACACACACACACACACGCACACACGCACACACACGCACATGAATACTCACATACACATCTGTATTTAGTAAGTACACCTTTAGTAGTTTGTGTTTTTATACTTTTATTGTCTTCATAATAAATGTTTTTCTTCAACAAATGTTATCTTCATTAATGTTGCATAAGTGTGAATTTTGCCAACCTCTACACTGTCAAGAACTCCATATCCTTCAACTAAACTAACTATCTATATGGTAATTTTGGTTATAGTTCTTAATTTAATTATTGATCAGAGTTCCAAATTTGTAATTAGTACTTTCATGAGACTTAATCCATAAATTGGCTATCTTTCCCTTCCTTTGAAGGGTGGTGCCCGTGGGAACTTTAATCAATTAAAGTTATTATTTAATATTAATATTTTTTATATTAATACTCAATATTTGTTCTTATAACCAAATGTATTGAATGCCCAAAGGCTTAAGGTATCATATGCACAACAAGCCAGATTTCTTTCCTCACGATAATAGAATGATTACCTGGGAAATTGGTGAAATTATTTTTTAAAGCTCTTTACTCAAAATGTTAAAGACAGTAAATCAAATCCTTGATTAGCTCCTTTATCTGGATTAACACCAAAGTTGAATGGATTCTTAAAGGAATAGTATTGTTGTCTTTCTAATATGGCTGAATTACAAAACACATGTTCATGATCCATGCTATAATAAAAGCCCAGTTGTTGATGTTCTCCCACAAACACTTCACATGGAGCGGGACTTTAATAAAAGTATAAAACTGACACGACAAACTAGAAACTGAAAGCATGAAAACAACTGACACAGATGAAATGCTACTCATTTTATTTCAGTTGACAGAACAGAAGGAAGTGACATTGTTCATTGTATTTTCAGAACTGGTGAAAGTAGAGCAGTTTATTACTGTGTCTCCCTTTGTAGTTTATGTTTTATTTTTGTCCCCAATAGAATGACTGTATGAAACAGACACAATCTGTTGAATTTAGATACAAGAACATGTAAAACATTATTTTTACAGATGTAAATTTTCTTAAAAAGGTTCAGTTTGTAGAATTTACTGACATCTAGTGGTGAAGTGTCATGTTGCAGCTGAATGCCCCTCACATCATCCTCCCCTTTCAAACACGTTAGAGGACCTGTGGTAGCTTCAGATGTCATAAAAACTCAAAAGGTTTAGTTTGTCCAGTCTGGGCTACTGTAAAAAACATGGTGGCCTCCGTAGAAAGGACTCGCTCCTGAAGTAACTATAAAGTATTTAAATTCAAAGGGCCCATTCTAGAGTGAGGAAAACAACAACTCGTACAATTTAGATGAAACACACTAATGAAAACATGGAATTCTTTTCGTCTTCTGTTGAGTGGGACTTTGTTTTATGCTGTAAAGTCAGATTCACTTCATTTCTTGAGTCAAATCTCAGAGGCTTGAGAAAAGCCAAATATAAAGTTAATTTAAAAGGAGTTAAAGAGACAGGAGCTGAAACCAAGTGTTTCAGACAGAGGCTGAAAGGAGGAGCTGCAGCAATGGACAGTCTGAGTTAAGTGATGTAAACCTTCTCAAGTAATAACACAAATTAGAATTATCAACCTGATTATGATTAGAACATGTTTCCTTTGGCTAAATCAAGATAATTCAAGTTCAAATCAGGTGGACTCAAGAAATCCAGGAATTTGAATCACGGAATGGTTCAAAACTTTAGCTCTTCACAGTGAGACAGTTGAAAAACTGAGTCTAAAAAGCAGCAGTATGATTCATCAGGTTTTACCCATAATCCCCCACATGTCACGCGTGTGACCATCACTCCTCTAAGCAGCCTGGATTTGCCAAATCCAAAACTACGACTGTCGCTGGTGTGCGAGCGCTAAAAGAGAAACGACTTAATTCCTCCAGCCGATACTGATCTTTAATTTGCTCACCGAGGGAAATTAATAATTGAGTCTACGGACAGTGTAAGCACATATGAGACATGGTCGATAATTATCCTCTCTTCAAGATGAAAGTCACTGGTGATCAATACGTCGTGAGAAGTTGTGAGAGAGTAAAAACACCTTTTGAGCAGCTGCACGTTAGAGGATTTACAATCTCAGAAACGTGAGAGACCACAGAAGTAATGATCCGAACGCACACACAAGACAAGATTTGTCCGGAACGTAAGACCACACACGTGTTTGTAGAAAATTAACGATTCCAGAAGCTGCTTCCAGGTCCTGACTCAACTGGTACCATTAAGATTAGCTTGTAAACCCCATCATGACATTTCACCCAAACAAACCTGGCAGAAACCTTAAGAGTTGAAGGTGCACTCTGACTTTTAAGTTTGGTCCATGTTCCTTTCACTGGAGTAGGCAGAGGTTCTGACTCTGAAGACAGCCACCAGGGGGCGGTGGAGGTTTAACTTCTGAGGCGCTGCCATGTCGTCATGAAGGGTCACGCAGCGTTTCTTTTCAAACACGCCTAAAACACACATTTAGATGCATATCAGATTTTCCTGCACGAACATAACAATATTCATTCATAGCTCTACTTGTGGATACAAACTCCAAACTTAGGATGAACTGCATACAGACAAATGCAGCAACTGATTAAATCTATTCAAATATGAAACTACAACATTTTAATACGAGTACTTTAACACAGCATTCTAAAAACAAAGCTTGACCAGTATAATTTATAGAAAGCATTTGAATACTCTACTGAGCCACAGCCGATAGAGAAGAAGCATCAGTTGAGCCATTGTTCTCAGTCATATATTCACCTTCTGTCTGTCTCAGCAGTGGCAGCTGACGGTCAAACCACGAACACTTATCAACACGATCCTATTGGCTGCGGACCTGTGCACATTTATGCAAAGGAAGTTTTCCATTCCTACCAACAGTTTCTGCTCTTACACTCCATAAACTGGAGGAAAGTGAAACTGACTTAGAGGTACAGTGGGAAAGGTTTACAGGGCTCTATCAGCAAGATTTAATATGAAGTTCACATGTTTTCATTAGTGTGTAAAATCACCTGGAACCAAGAATGATGTTGTTTTCACTGGCAGAGAACATCATCATGTTTCTACACCAGAAGGGACAGAAACCAAACACCGGGGACCTCTCGGTGTTTTATCATGGTACTTCAGGGCCACTGGGGGGTGAGGCAAAGATTTTTCAGGTTGTGAGAAATTTGCAACTTCCCAGTTGTGCTTGTTTACTAAAGGTTTGTGTTTTCTGTTTGTCATTACTTTCTAAGTCCCACAACAAAGTTCTGTGAGGAAAAGCAGACTCTATCTACCAGCACAAGGTGCACTTAACCTGGGCTGGAATAAAACTGTGATTTTACTGTCTTCTTCTCAATATGGTGAAATGCAAAACACATCTTCATGCTATGGTAAAAGCAGAGATGTTGATTGAACTATTTTGATGCATTTGTTTTGTCTTCCCACAAGTGTTCCACGTGGAGACGAACTTAAATAGATAAACAACGCATGAAAAAGTAAAGAGAATCCATAAAACATGTTCTTTCCTCACTAGCGATTTCTCACAGTCCCGCAGGGTAGTCATTCAAATCATTGGTGGTAAAGGTAAGACAAAACATTGACTAAAGAAGTTTTACATTGTGCAGGAATGTGTTCATGTGTGTAGTTTGACTTTGACACTAAAACCTTAAAAACAACAAGCCACAAATGCATTGATACTCATTTTATTTCAGTTGACAGAACGTTGGGGAAAGAAAGTCAAATTGTTCATTTTCTTTTCAGTTTTGCTAAAAGAAGAACAGAATATTATTATGTCTACCGTTGTAGTTTTGTTTCCAATACAAAGACTGTATGATAACAGAAGCCATCTATAGAATTTACATATGGGAAAAGGCACAATTGTTTATTTTACAAATTCCTATACAATTGTATAACAAATATTTCACGAATTAACAAATGATAGTTAAAGATTTAATGAACAATGACATCAACTGTAAATTTAGATGTTTAAATGTCTGTTCAATAACTGAACATTTCACCATTAGCCAGAAGCTGCTCCTGGTGGCTTGATAGTATCTGTGATCCACTTCAAGTATGGCAGATGACAGAGGTTCATAAATCTAGCTGGTGCAGCACAGGCATGTGTAGGATGACCCAGTACAATGACACCATGAATCCTGCCCTGGTACACCACTCCTCCACCAGAGTCACCCTGTGAGAGACATACGTGTGTTTATTGCATTTTTTTTCTGTAATCATTAACATTTCTATTTTTAACAAACAATTGAAACTTGTTATAGCTGAAGAAATGAAACAAAGTTAGAAGACATGTACTCACGCGACATATATCCACCCCATGTCTAAAGGCACAGATCCACTGCTGATATGGACAGTCGATGACGTCCATATCAGCACATTGCAGAGTTGCTGAAGAACCAGGTTCTGAGGAGAAGAACATTTTTTACCAGTGAACTCACCACTGGAAGATTATTATACTTATTGACACTTTAATAAATTACATTGAACCTATGAGTGTTTTTTGTATAAATAAGCAACACAATATGAAGACAAAGAAAAACCTAATTGATTTAAATATTTGTCTCTTAACAAAACAAGAACACAAGGAAAAAATGATTATAAAAATAATCAAATAACATTAATCTCACGTCTTGTATTATATGGGCCAACTGTTGTGGAAGCGTGACCTGCAACCTGAACCACAGCGCCTCTGTAAAAAACACAAATTTAAATTAAAATATATTTTGAAACTATACGTAGTTAATTAACTAATTCTAGTTTTTATTTTCACATGTTCACTGGAAGGATGAGAACTCACCTCCTGGGAGGATGTTGACAGTCGGGAGCTCGTACAGGTGTGATACCTACAACTGTATGAGGCAGCTTCAGTAACATGAGGTCGTGTTGCTGGTTGTTGTTGAAGATCACAGGTCGATCTGTGATTCGTACTACTTGAAGAGTACCAGCATGCACGCCTATATATGCGAAGAACACCCTGAAGGTAAAAGTTTAAACATCACTGAATCACAGTCAACACGTCATATTCTAATACTGTTGGTTATTAATCATAGTTTTACATCAAACCATTAATGACCGGTGCATCAGGACATTAAAGTAAAAGTTGTTTCACTTTCTCACCGTCCTGGCTCATAGCAGTGAGCTGCAGTCAGAATCCACCGGTTACTGATCAGAGAGCCGCCACAAAGGTACTGGTGTTGTCCATCAGTGGATATCAGCTGGACATGGTACAGACGCTCATTTGGTCCACACACATGACCTCCGATGATTCTCTTCTCCAGATCAACCACTGTGCTCACTGTCACACCTGAATGAGACAGAGAACAACACCTTATCACAGTATCTGACAAAAAGAAAAAGAAGCAGCAGCAGTATTTCTTGGTCAGACCCAGTCATGTCACAAACTCCTTCACTTTCACACCTTGATAAAAGACAGAAATGTGATGCATTGCTTTACTGAAACAGTTTGAAACTAGAACACAGAGAGAATTGCTGCCTACTCACCAAGCCACATGGCAACGAGAAGAGTTGTGAGACGAGCCATCGCTGTCATTCACCGTCTCAGTGACTGTCCTCCAGATGCAACAGTTGTGTCTTTTTAAATCTGTTCCTCTGTCCCGTCGGCCTCTGAGGCACCAATCACATTGTGAAGATTTACTGACACAACCCCATTGGCTAAAGTAATCTGCACATCTATGCTAATTGTTGATCTGTATCAGTTGTTGTTGTCCCATTGCGATGCAACGCCAGCAGCAGTTAATAATGTTCAACATTTTTTATTTCTTCAACCAAATTGACAGTGAGTTCTTAGAGTTTGGTTTGTGTCTCAAAGGACAGCATGAAAACGACCTCCCTCATTACAGCTTTGCTCTGATTCCCCAACGGTTCTTGTTGTATTTCATGAGCAGTATTTCAACATTCACAAAATGAATCTTACCTTAATCGACGCCTTTCTGACACAGTGTCAACAACGATTTCAATGTTTTTCCATCAGTTTCAATGAAAGAAGCAGGCAATTTACTGGACGACTTCTAACAGGGATTTTCTTACAATATAAAATGATCCATATTTAGCATCTTGACAGATATTGTACTTCCTGTTTATCTTAAAAAACACAGCTTGTACTGTTTTGACCGTTATTGTGACTTGCAGATTGAAGAAAGAGATTTCAGTTGAAGGACGACCAAAGAGAAACAGCCAGTCACCAATACAGCAGAAGTAAGAAAGAGAAGTGTCTTTAAAGGTCAATTCTATACACAGGTCCACAGTCTCATGTGTTAATAAGGAGGATTATACCCTGACAAAAATTGAATGTGAGAATTGTTTGACTTTACATGAATCTGTTCAATTACTTATGAATCCCTAAAGTTTTTTCTGTGATGGAAACGGATTCAAACTAAAGCTGAGCCTTCGGTCCGTCCATTGTCATCCACTTATCCTGGCTTAGGTTGCACCGGTAGACAACCAACACGTTTTGCTATCTTATTAATGCACCCTAAATATAAAATGTGGAAGGCTTTACAATTTACCTCAGACCAGGTTTTGATTGGTCAACCGTGCCATGGTTTTCTGCAGCCTCAAGATACCAATGCTCCGACAAGGAGTGTGACCGAAACCATTTTGACCAGGGTCTCTGGTGCGGGATGGAAAAATTACGAGTTGGCCTGAAAATATCAAGATTGGGTCCTTTATTACTCTCTCTAAGTAGATTGTGTTTGTTCATGTTTAGGGGACTAATATCTATGATGGTCGAGCCGTTGTGAGACATGAACTCTGGAGAATGTCTGGACATCTTGAGCCTTGGCAGAGGTATGTGCTCTCTAAGTGCTATTCTAGTTCATTGGTTGGTTGTTTGTCAGCAGGATTACGTTAAACTAATGAAACTAAGTGGAAGGATGGGACATGGGCCTAGAAAGAACCCATTCGATTTTAGCGTGGATCTGGACAAAGGGGCAGACCTAGGAATTATTTTAATTTATATATTTCATCAAAATTGAGCGTCCTATATACATATTTTACATCTGCAGGGTTGGTCATATTTTTATACATATTTTTACCTATTACCCAGGGAATACTGCACGGATCTTGATTCAGTTTTATTTTCACCAACCTGCGATTCTTTTGCGAAATATATTATGTTGTTTATGATCTTGTTTAGTTGGTTGTGATTGAATTTAAGGAGTTAAGCTGTTGGACCCTGGTTTAGGTCAGAAATGTACTGAGTGTCCTTCTAACTTCAAACTGAAACACAGAGCATGTAGAATAAAAATACTTATAGTGTGGATCATGTATTAGTCTCCAAGGAACATTTTCATAAAGAGCTGGTGTTCCCACAGACAAAAGAAAGATTTGAGATAATCGTGACGCGTTCTGGTTACACTTACAGCTGTTATCTCTGAAAGCCATCCTGACAACTTGCTCTGTTTTTAACTTTTGAATAAGAGAACAAAACGTTGCCACCAGAACTATTGCAACAGAAATGCCAATTTCGAAATCAATCGGTTAGAATAACAACGACTACAACACACTTCGTTCGAGTAAAGTGTGGTTTGCCCTTGAGGGCCAGGGTAAATCAGTTGCTTTATACGAATGATAGTGAAATTCAGCGTCACTGTATTTTGCACAATCTAGAAAATGAATAACTAAAATATGAACTTTTACCTCAGGTTGGATCTGGTGATTACATCTTTGTAAGAGTTTGTCTGTCAGACTGTTGAGGGCCAGAAGATGCAGAATTCTTTTGAATAAATAAACGAGAAAGAGTTTTCTGCTGTGAAACAAAATGATCAAATGTTCTCGTAGAGTTGAAATCTCATATTTTGTTTGTGATGAGAGGGTTTCTGTCAGTTTACTTTTGGGTCATGGGGTTTTCCTAATAGTGTCTCCATGCACAGTAATCTGAACTCCAGCAGCTTTCTGGTGAACATAATGACCATTGGGGTTTACACTAAAAATGTTTTATGTGTATCTGGCTTCATCCGGTTGCTGTTTCTGGTTTCCTTATCAGAATCAGAAATATTTTATTGATTGAGTTTTTATTATAAGCATGGATACATCAGATATTGCTGGCATTGAAATGAGTCCAGTCAGTTGACTCAGAGTATCTGACACTCAGTCGGGTCGGACACTCAGAGGGAGGAGTTGTGTAGTTTGATGGCCACAGGCAGGAATGAGTTCCTATTTTAA